>NW_027472825.1:0-243919 GCF_030347505.1 Rhynchophorus ferrugineus
AAGACCATTTTACAATTTGGGCCCAAGTTAGAAGCAGAGCCTAAGGTGTAAATTATCGATAGTCCGTATCTCGGAAACTATAAGAGATAATGCAATTTGGCAACCGGCAATGTAATTAGCATGCCGAATATTACTTGGAATGTGAATTGGAACGAAATCGCCAATAGATAAGACCATTTTACAATTTGGGCCCAAGTTAGAAGCAGAGCCTAAGGTGTAAATTATCGATAGTCCATATCTCGGAAACTATAAGAGATAATGCAATTTGGCAACCGGCAATGTAATTAGCATGCCGAATATTACTTGGAATGTGAATTGGAACGAAATCGCCAATAGATAAGACGATTTTACAATTTGGGCCCAAGTTAGAAGCAGAGCCTAAGATGTAAATTATCGATAGTCCATATCTCGGAAACTATAAGAGATAATGCAATTTGGCAACCGGCAATGTAATTAGCATGCCGAATATTACTTGGAATGTGAATTGGAACGAAATCGCCAATAGGTAAGACCATTTTACAATTTGGGCCCAAGTTAGAAGCAGAGCCTAAGGTGTAAATTATCGATAGTCCATATCTCTGAAACTATAAGAGATAATGCAATTTCGCAACCGGCAATGTAATTAGCATGCCGAATATTACTTGGAATGTGAATTGGGACGAAATCGCCAATAGATAAGGCCATTTTACAATTTGGGCCCAAGTTAGAAGCAGAGCCTAAGGTGTAAATTATCGATAGTCCATATCTCGGAAACTATAAGAGATAATGCAATTTGGCAACCGGCAATGTAATTAGCATGCCGAATATTACTTGGAATGTGAATTGGAACGAAATCGCCAATAGATAAGACCATTTTACAATTTGGGCCCAAGTTAGAAGCAGAGCCTAAGGTGTAAATTATTGATAGTCCATATCTCGGAAACTATAAGAGATAATGCAATTTCGCAACCGGCAATGTAATTAGCATGCCGAATATTACTTGGAGTGTGAATTGGAACGAAATCGCCAATAGATAAGACCATTTTACAATTTGGGCCCAAGTTAGAAGCAGAGCCTAAGGTGTAAATTATCGATAGTCCATATCTCGGAAACTATAAGAGATAATGCAATTTGGCAACCGGCAATGTAATTAGCATGCCGAATATTACTTGGAATGTGAATTGGAACGAAATCGCCAATAGATAAGACGATTTTACAATTTGGGCCCAAGTTAGAAGCAGAGCCTAAGATGTAAATTATCGATAGTCCATATCTCGGAAACTATAAGAGATAATGCAATTTGGCAACCGGCAATGTAATTAGCATGCCGAATATTACTTGGAATGTGAATTGGAACGAAATCGCCAATAGGTAAGACCATTTTACAATTTGGGCCCAAGTTAGAAGCAGAGCCTAAGGTGTAAATTATCGATAGTCCATATCTCTGAAACTATAAGAGATAATGCAATTTCGCAACCGGCAATGTAATTAGCATGCCGAATATTACTTGGAATGTGAATTGGGACGAAATCGCCAATAGATAAGGCCATTTTACAATTTGGGCCCAAGTTAGAAGCAGAGCCTAAGGTGTAAATTATCGATAGTCCATATCTCGGGAACTATAAGAGATAATGCAATTTGGCAACCGGCAATGTAATTAGCATGCCGAATATTACTTGGAATGTGAATTGGAACGAAATCGCCAATAGATAAGACCATTTTACAATTTGGACCCAAGTTAGAAGCAGAGCCTAAGGTGTAAATTATCGATAGTCCATATCTCGGAAACTATAAGAGATAATGCAATTTGGCAACCGGCAATGTAATTAGCATGCCGAATATTACTTGGAATGTGAATTGGAACGAAATCGCCAATAGATAAGACCATTTTACAATTTGGGCCCAAGTTAGAAGCAGAGCCTAAGGTGTAAATTATCGATAGTCCATATCTCGGAAACTATAAGAGATAATGCAATTTGGCAACCGGCAATGTAATTAGCATGCCGAATATTACTTGGAATGTGAATTGGAACGAAATCGTCAATAGATAAGACCATTTTACAATTTGGGCCCAAGTTAGAAGCAGAGCCTAAGGTGTAAATTATCGATAGTCCATATCTCGGAAACTATAAGAGATAATGCAATTTGGCAACCGGCAATGTAATTAGCATGCCGAATATTACTTGGAATGTGAATTGGAACGAAATCGCCAATAGAAAAGACCATTTTACAATTTGGGCCCAAGTTAGAAGCAGAGCCTAAGGTGTAAATTATCGATAGTCCATATCTCGGAAACTATAAGAGATAATGCAATTTGGCAACCGGCAATGTAATTAGCATGCCGAATATTACTTGGAATGTGAATTGGAACGAAATCGCCAATAGATAAGACCATTTTACAATTTGGGCCCAAGTTAGAAGCAGAGCCTAAGGTGTAAATTATTGATAGTCCATATCTCGGAAACTATAAGAGATAATGCAATTTCGCAACCGGCAATGTAATTAGCATGCCGAATATTACTTGGAGTGTGAATTGGAACGAAATCGCCAATAGATAAGACCATTTTACAATTTGGGCCCAAGTTAGAAGCAGAGCCTAAGGTGTAAATTATCGATAGTCCATATCTCGGAAACTATAAGAGATAATGCAATTTGGCAACCGGCAATGTAATTAGCATGCCGAATATTACTTGGAATGTGAATTGGAACGAAATCGCCAATAGATAAGACCATTTTACAATTTGGGCCCAAGTTAGAAGCAGAGCCTAAGGTGTAAATTATCGATAGTCCATATCTCGGAAACTATAAGAGATAATGCAATTTGGCAACCGGCAATGTAATTAGCATGCCGAATATTACTTGGAATGTGAATTGGAACGAAATCGTCAATAGATAAGACCATTTTACAATTTGGGCCCAAGTTAGAAGCAGAGCCTAAGGTGTAAATTATCGATAGTCCATATCTCGGAAACTATAAGAGATAATGCAATTTGGCAACCGGCAATGTAATTAGCATGCCGAATATTACTTGGAATGTGAATTGGAACGAAATCGCCAATAGATAAGACGATTTTACAATTTGGGCCCAAGTTAGAAGCAGAGCCTAAGATGTAAATTATTGATAGTCCATATCTCGGAAACTATAAGAGATAATGCAATTTGGCAACCGGCAATGTAATTAGCATGCCGAATATTACTTGGAATGTGAATTGGAACGAAATCGCCAATAGGTAATACCATTTTACAATTTGGGCCCAAGTTAGAAGCAGAGCCTAAGGTGTAAATTATCGATAGTCCATATCTCTGAAACTATAAGAGATAATGCAATTTCGCAACCGGAAATGTAATTAGCATGAGGAATATTACTTGGAATGTGAATTGGAACGAAATCGCCAATAGGTAAGACCATTTTACAATTTGGGCCCAAGTTAGAAGCAGAGCCTAAGATGTAAATTATCGATAGTCCATATCTCGGAAACTATAAGAGATAATGCAATTTGGCAACTGGCAATGAAATTAGCATGCCGAATATTACTTGGAATGTGAATTGGAACGAAATCGCCAATAGGTAAGACCATTTTACAATTTGGGCCCAAGTTAGAAGCAGAGCCTAAGGTGTAAATTATCGATAGTCCATATCTCTGAAACTATAAGAGATAATTCAATTTGGCAACCGGCAATGTAGTTAGCATGCCGGATATTACTTGGAATGTGAATTGGAACGAAATCGCCAATAGATAAGACCATTTTACAATTTGTGCCCAAGTTAGAAGCAGAGCCTAAGGTGTAAATTATCGATAGTCCATATCTCGGAAACTATAAGAGATAATGCAATTTGGCAATCGGCAATGTAATTAGCATGCCGAATATTACTTGGAATGTGAATTGGAACGAAATCGCCAATAGATAAGACGATTTTACAATTTGGGCCCAAGTTAGAAGCAGAGCCTAAGATGTAAATTATCGATAGTCCATATCTCGGAAACTATAAGAGATAATGCAATTTGGCAACCGGCAATGTAATTAGCATGCCGAATATTACTTGGAATGTGAATTGGAACGAAATCGCCAATAGGTAAGACCATTTTACAATTTGGGCCCAAGTTAGAAGCAGAGCCTAAGGTGTAAATTATCGATAGTCCATATCTCTGAAACTATAAGAGATAATGCAATTTCGCAACCGGCAATGTAATTAGCATGCCGAATATTACTTGGAATGTGAATTGGGACGAAATCGCCAATAGATAAGGCCATTTTACAATTTGGGCCCAAGTTAGAAGCAGAGCCTAAGGTGTAAATTATCGATAGTCCATATCTCGGAAACTATAAGAGATAATGCAATTTGGCAACCGGCAATGTAATTAGCATGCCGAATATTACTTGGAATGTGAATTGGAACGAAATCGCCAATAGATAAGACCATTTTACAATTTGGGCCCAAGTTAGAAGCAGAGCCTAAGGTGTAAATTATTGATAGTCCATATCTCGGAAACTATAAGAGATAATGCAATTTCGCAACCGGCAATGTAATTAGCATGCCGAATATTACTTGGAGTGTGAATTGGAACGAAATCGCCAATAGATAAGACCATTTTACAATTTGGGCCCAAGTTAGAAGCAGAGCCTAAGGTGTAAATTATCGATAGTCCGTATCTCGGAAACTATAAGAGATAATGCAATTTGGCAACCGGCAATGTAATTAGCATGCCGAATATTACTTGGAATGTGAATTGGAACGAAATCGCCAATAGATAAGACGATTTTACAATTTGGGCCCAAGTTAGAAGCAGAGCCTAAGATGTAAATTATCGATAGTCCATATCTCGGAAACTATAAGAGATAATGCAATTTGGCAACCGGCAATGTAATTAGCATGCCGAATATTACTTGGAATGTGAATTGGAACGAAATCGCCAATAGGTAAGACCATTTTACAATTTGGGCCCAAGTTAGAAGCAGAGCCTAAGGTGTAAATTATCGATAGTCCATATCTCTGAAACTATAAGAGATAATGCAATTTCGCAACCGGCAATGTAATTAGCATGCCGAATATTACTTGGAATGTGAATTGGGACGAAATCGCCAATAGATAAGGCCATTTTACAATTTGGGCCCAAGTTAGAAGCAGAGCCTAAGGTGTAAATTATCGATAGTCCATATCTCGGGAACTATAAGAGATAATGCAATTTGGCAACCGGCAATGTAATTAGCATGCCGAATATTACTTGGAATGTGAATTGGAACGAAATCGCCAATAGATAAGACCATTTTACAATTTGGACCCAAGTTAGAAGCAGAGCCTAAGGTGTAAATTATCGATAGTCCATATCTCGGAAACTATAAGAGATAATGCAATTTGGCAACCGGCAATGTAATTAGCATGCCGAATATTACTTGGAATGTGAATTGGAACGAAATCGCCAATAGATAAGACCATTTTACAATTTGGGCCCAAGTTAGAAGCAGAGCCTAAGGTGTAAATTATCGATAGCCCATATCTCGGAAACTATAAGAGATAATGCAATTTGGCAACCGGCAATGTAATTAGCATGCCGAATATTACTTGGAATGTGAATTGGAACGAAATCGTCAATAGATAAGACCATTTTACAATTTGGGCCCAAGTTAGAAGCAGAGCCTAAGGTGTAAATTATCGATAGTCCATATCTCGGAAACTATAAGAGATAATGCAATTTGGCAACCGGCAATGTAATTAGCATGCCGAATATTACTTGGAATGTGAATTGGAACGAAATCGCCAATAGAAAAGACCATTTTACAATTTGGGCCCAAGTTAGAAGCAGAGCCTAAGGTGTAAATTATCGATAGTCCATATCTCGGAAACTATAAGAGATAATGCAATTTGGCAACCGGCAATGTAATTAGCATGCCGAATATTACTTGGAATGTGAATTGGAACGAAATCGCCAATAGATAAGACCATTTTACAATTTGGGCCCAAGTTAGAAGCAGAGCCTAAGGTGTAAATTATTGATAGTCCATATCTCGGAAACTATAAGAGATAATGCAATTTCGCAACCGGCAATGTAATTAGCATGCCGAATATTACTTGGAGTGTGAATTGGAACGAAATCGCCAATAGATAAGACCATTTTACAATTTGGGCCCAAGTTAGAAGCAGAGCCTAAGGTGTAAATTATCGATAGTCCATATCTCGGAAACTATAAGAGATAATGCAATTTGGCAACCGGCAATGTAATTAGCATGCCGAATATTACTTGGAATGTGAATTGGAACGAAATCGCCAATAGATAAGACCATTTTACAATTTGGGCCCAAGTTAGAAGCAGAGCCTAAGGTGTAAATTATCGATAGTCCATATCTCGGAAACTATAAGAGATAATGCAATTTGGCAACCGGCAATGTAATTAGCATGCCGAATATTACTTGGAATGTGAATTGGAACGAAATCGTCAATAGATAAGACCATTTTACAATTTGGGCCCAAGTTAGAAGCAGAGCCTAAGGTGTAAATTATCGATAGTCCATATCTCGGAAACTATAAGAGATAATGCAATTTGGCAACCGGCAATGTAATTAGCATGCCGAATATTACTTGGAATGTGAATTGGAACGAAATCGCCAATAGATAAGACCATTTTACAATTTGGGCCCAAGTTAGAAGCAGAGCCTAAGGTGTAAATTATCGATAGTCCATATCTCGGAAACTATAAGAGATAATGCAATTTGGCAACCGGCAATGTAATTAGCATGCCGAATATTACTTGGAATGTGAATTGGAACGAAATCGCCAATAGATAAGACGATTTTACAATTTGGGCCCAAGTTAGAAGCAGAGCCTAAGATGTAAATTATCGATAGTCCATATCTCGGAAACTATAAGAGATAATGCAATTTGGCAACCGGCAATGTAATTAGCATGCCGAATATTACTTGGAATGTGAATTGGAACGAAATCGCCAATAGGTAAGACCATTTTACAATTTGGGCCCAAGTTAGAAGCAGAGCCTAAGGTGTAAATTATCGATAGTCCATATCTCTGAAACTATAAGAGATAATGCAATTTCGCAACCGGCAATGTAATTAGCATGCCGAATATTACTTGGAATGTGAATTGGGACGAAATCGCCAATAGATAAGGCCATTTTACAATTTGGGCCCAAGTTAGAAGCAGAGCCTAAGGTGTAAATTATCGATAGTCCATATCTCGGAAACTATAAGAGATAATGCAATTTGGCAACCGGCAATGTAATTAGCATGCCGAATATTACTTGGAATGTGAATTGGAACGAAATCGCCAATAGATAAGACCATTTTACAATTTGGGCCCAAGTTAGAAGCAGAGCCTAAGGTGTAAATTATTGATAGTCCATATCTCGGAAACTATAAGAGATAATGCAATTTCGCAACCGGCAATGTAATTAGCATGCCGAATATTACTTGGAGTGTGAATTGGAACGAAATCGCCAATAGATAAGACCATTTTACAATTTGGGCCCAAGTTAGAAGCAGAGCCTAAGGTGTAAATTATCGATAGTCCATATCTCGGAAACTATAAGAGATAATGCAATTTGGCAACCGGCAATGTAATTAGCATGCCGAATATTACTTGGAATGTGAATTGGAACGAAATCGCCAATAGATAAGACGATTTTACAATTTGGGCCCAAGTTAGAAGCAGAGCCTAAGATGTAAATTATCGATAGTCCATATCTCGGAAACTATAAGAGATAATGCAATTTGGCAACCGGCAATGTAATTAGCATGCCGAATATTACTTGGAATGTGAATTGGAACGAAATCGCCAATAGGTAAGACCATTTTACAATTTGGGCCCAAGTTAGAAGCAGAGCCTAAGGTGTAAATTATCGATAGTCCATATCTCTGAAACTATAAGAGATAATGCAATTTCGCAACCGGCAATGTAATTAGCATGCCGAATATTACTTGGAATGTGAATTGGGACGAAATCGCCAATAGATAAGGCCATTTTACAATTTGGGCCCAAGTTAGAAGCAGAGCCTAAGGTGTAAATTATCGATAGTCCATATCTCGGGAACTATAAGAGATAATGCAATTTGGCAACCGGCAATGTAATTAGCATGCCGAATATTACTTGGAATGTGAATTGGAACGAAATCGCCAATAGATAAGACCATTTTACAATTTGGACCCAAGTTAGAAGCAGAGCCTAAGGTGTAAATTATCGATAGTCCATATCTCGGAAACTATAAGAGATAATGCAATTTGGCAACCGGCAATGTAATTAGCATGCCGAATATTACTTGGAATGTGAATTGGAACGAAATCGCCAATAGATAAGACCATTTTACAATTTGGGCCCAAGTTAGAAGCAGAGCCTAAGGTGTAAATTATCGATAGTCCATATCTCGGAAACTATAAGAGATAATGCAATTTGGCAACCGGCAATGTAATTAGCATGCCGAATATTACTTGGAATGTGAATTGGAACGAAATCGTCAATAGATAAGACCATTTTACAATTTGGGCCCAAGTTAGAAGCAGAGCCTAAGGTGTAAATTATCGATAGTCCATATCTCGGAAACTATAAGAGATAATGCAATTTGGCAACCGGCAATGTAATTAGCATGCCGAATATTACTTGGAATGTGAATTGGAACGAAATCGCCAATAGAAAAGACCATTTTACAATTTGGGCCCAAGTTAGAAGCAGAGCCTAAGGTGTAAATTATCGATAGTCCATATCTCGGAAACTATAAGAGATAATGCAATTTGGCAACCGGCAATGTAATTAGCATGCCGAATATTACTTGGAATGTGAATTGGAACGAAATCGCCAATAGATAAGACCATTTTACAATTTGGGCCCAAGTTAGAAGCAGAGCCTAAGGTGTAAATTATTGATAGTCCATATCTCGGAAACTATAAGAGATAATGCAATTTCGCAACCGGCAATGTAATTAGCATGCCGAATATTACTTGGAGTGTGAATTGGAACGAAATCGCCAATAGATAAGACCATTTTACAATTTGGGCCCAAGTTAGAAGCAGAGCCTAAGGTGTAAATTATCGATAGTCCATATCTCGGAAACTATAAGAGATAATGCAATTTGGCAACCGGCAATGTAATTAGCATGCCGAATATTACTTGGAATGTGAATTGGAACGAAATCGCCAATAGATAAGACCATTTTACAATTTGGGCCCAAGTTAGAAGCAGAGCCTAAGGTGTAAATTATCGATAGTCCATATCTCGGAAACTATAAGAGATAATGCAATTTGGCAACCGGCAATGTAATTAGCATGCCGAATATTACTTGGAATGTGAATTGGAACGAAATCGTCAATAGATAAGACCATTTTACAATTTGGGCCCAAGTTAGAAGCAGAGCCTAAGGTGTAAATTATCGATAGTCCATATCTCGGAAACTATAAGAGATAATGCAATTTGGCAACCGGCAATGTAATTAGCATGCCGAATATTACTTGGAATGTGAATTGGAACGAAATCGCCAATAGATAAGACCATTTTACAATTTGGGCCCAAGTTAGAAGCAGAGCCTAAGGTGTAAATTATCGATAGTCCATATCTCGGAAACTATAAGAGATAATGCAATTTGGCAACCGGCAATGTAATTAGCATGCCGAATATTACTTGGAATGTGAATTGGAACGAAATCGCCAATAGATAAGACCATTTTACAATTTGGGCCCAAGTTAGAAGCAGAGCCTAAGGTGTAAATTATTGATAGTCCGTATCTCGGAAACTATAAGAGATAATGCAATTTCGCAACCGGCAATGTAATTAGCATGCCGAATATCACTTGGAATGTGAATTGGGACGAAATCGCCAATAGATAAGACCATTTTACAATTTGGGCCCAAGTTAGAAGCAGAGCCTAAGGTGTAAATTATCGATAGTCCATATCTCGGAAACTATAAGAGATAATGCAATTTGGCAACCGGCAATGTAATTAGCATGCCGAATATTACTTGGAATGTGAATTGGAACGAAATCGCCAATAGATAAGACCATTTTACAATTTGGGCCCAAGTTAGAAGCAGAGCCTAAGGTGTAAATTATCGATAGTCCATATCTCGGAAACTATAAGAGATAATGCAATTTGGCAACCGGCAATGTAATTAGCATGCCGAATATTACTTGGAATGTGAATTGGAACGAAATCGCCAATAGGTAAGACCATTTTACAATTTGGGCCCAAGTTAGAAGCAAAGCCTAAGGTGTAAATTATCGATAGTCCATATCTCGGAAACTATAAGAGATAATTCAATTTGGCAACCGGCAATGTAATTAGCATGCCGAATATTACTTGGAATGTGAATTGGAACGAAATCGCCAATAGATAAGACCATTTTACAATTTGGGCCCAAGTTAGAAGCAGAGCCTAAGGTGTAAATAATCGATAGTCCATATCTCGGAAACTATAAGAGATAATGCAATTTGGCAACCGGCAATGTAATTAGCATGCCGAATATTACTTGGAATGTGAATTGGAACGAAATCGCCAATAGATAAGACCATTTTACAATTTGGGTCCAAGTTAGAAGCAGAGCCTAAGGTGTAAATTATCGATAGTCCATATCTCGGAAACTATAAGAGATAATGCAATTTGGCAACCGGCAATGTAATTAGCATGCCGAATATTACTTGGAATGTGAATTGGAACGGAATCGCCAATAGATAAGACCATTTTACAATTTTTGCCCAAGTTAGAAGCAGAGCCTAAGGTGTAAATTATCGATAGTCCATATCTCGGAAACTATAAGAGATAATGCAATTTGGCAACCGGCAATGTAATTAGCATGCCGAATATTACTTGGAATGTGAATTGGAACGAAATCGCCAATAGATAAGACCATTTTACAATTTGGGCCCAAGTTAGAAGCGGAGTCTAAGGTGTAAATTATCGATAGTCCATATCTCGGAAACTATAAGAGATAATGCAATTTGGCAACCGGCAATGTAATTAGCATGCCGAATATTACTTGGAATGTGAATTGGAACGAAATCGCCAATAGATAAGACCATTTTACAATTTGGGCCCAAGTTAGAAGCGGAGCCTAAGGTGTAAATTATTGATAGTCCATATCTCGGAAACTATAAGAGATAATGCAATTTCGCAACCGGCAATGTAATTAGCATGCCGATTATTACTTGGAGTGTGAATTGGAACGAAATCGCCAATAGATAAGACCATTTTACAATTTGGGCCCAAGTTAGAAGCAGAGCCTAAGGTGTAAATTATCGATAGTCCATATCTCGGAAACTATAAGAGATAATGCAATTTGGCAAGCGGCAATGTAATTAGCATGCCGAATATTACTTGGAATGTGAATTGGAACGAAATCGCCAATAGATAAGACCATTTTACAATTTGGGCCCAAGTTAGAAGCAGAGCCTAAGGTGTAAATTATCGATAGTCCATATCTCGGAAACTATAAGAGATAATGCAATTTGGCAAACGGCAATGTAATTAGCATGCCGAATATTACTTGGAATGTGAATTGGAACGAAATCGCCAATAGATAAGACCATTTTACAATTTGGGCCCAAGTTAGAAGCAGAGCCTAAGGTGTAAATTATCGATAGTCCATATCTCGGAAACTATAAGAGATAATGCAATTTGGCAACCGGCAATGTAATTAGCATGCCGAATATTACTTGGAATGTGAATTGGAACGAAATCGCCAATGGATAAGACCATTTTACAATTTGGGCCCAAGTTAGAAGCAGAGCCTAAGGTGTAAATTATTGATAGTCCATATCTCGGAAACTATAAGAGATAATGCAATTTCGCAACCGGCAATGTAATTAGCATGCCGAATATCACTTGGAATGTGAATTGGGACGAAATCGCCAATAGATAAGACCATTTTACAATTTGGGCCCAAGTTAGAAGCAGAGCCTAAGGTGTAAATTATCGATAGTCCATATCTCGGAAACTATAAGAGATAATGCAATCTGGCAACCGGCAATGTAATTAGCATGCCGAATATTACTTGGAATGTGAATTGGAACGAAATCGCCAATAGATAAGACCATTTTACAATTTGGGCCTAAGTTAGAAGCAGAGCCTAAGATGTAAATTATCGATAGTCCATATCTCGGAAACTATAAGAGATAATGCAATTTGGCAACCGGCAATGTAATTAGAATGCCGAATATTACTTGGAATGTGAATTGGAACGAAATCGCCAATAGATAAGACCATTTTACAATTTGGGCCCAAGTTAGAAGCAGAGCCTAAGGTGTAAATTATCGATAGTCCATATCTCGGAAACTATAAGAGATAATTGAATTTGGCAACCGGCAATGTAATTAGCATGCCGGATATTACTTGGAATGTGAATTGGAACGAAATCGCCAATAGATAAGACCATTTTACAATTTGGGCCCAAGTTAGAAGCAGAGCCTAAGGTGTAAATTATCGATAGTCCATATCTCGGAAACTATAAGAGATAATTCAATTTGGCAACCGGCAATGTAATTAGCATGCCGAATATTACTTGGAATGTGAATTGGAACGAAATCGCCAATAGATAAGACGATTTTACAATTTGGGCCCAAGTTAGAAGCAGAGCCTAAGATGTAAATTATCGATAGTCCATATCTCGGAAACTATAAGAGATAATGCAATTTGGCAACCGGCAATGTAATTAGCATGCCGAATATTACTTGGAATGTGAATTGGAACGAAATCGCCAATAGATAAGACCATTTTACAATTTGGGCCCAAGTTAGAAGCAGAGCCTAAGGTGTAAATTATCGATAGTCCATATCTCGGAAACTATAAGAGATAATGCAATTTGGCAACCGGCAATGTAATTAGCATGCCGAATATTACTTGGAATGTGAATTGGGACGAAATCGCCAATAGATAAGACGATTTTACAATTTGGGCCCAAGTTAGAAGCAGAGCCTCAGATGTAAATTATCGATAGTCCATATCTCGGAAACTATAAGAGATAATGCAATTTGGCAACCGGCAATGTAATTAGCATGCCGAATATTACTTGGAATGTGAATTGGAACGAAATCGCCAATAGATAAGACCATTTTACAATTTGGGCCCAAGTTAGAAGCAGAGCCTAAGGTGTAAATTATCGATAGTCCATATCTCGGAAACTATAAGAGATAATGCAATTTGGCAACCGGCAATGTAATTAGCATGCCGAATATTACTTGGAATGTGAATTGGAACGAAATCGCCAATAGGTAAGACCATTTTACAATTTGGGCCCAAGTTAGAAGCAGAGCCTAAGGTGTAAATTATCGATAGTCCATATCTCGGAAACTATAAGAGATAATTCAATTTGGCAACCGGCAATGTAATTAGCATGCCGGATATTACTTGGAATGTGAATTGGAACGAAATCGCCAATAGATAACACCATTTTACAATTTGGGCCCAAGTTAGA
The DNA here is from genome assembly GCF_030347505.1 of Rhynchophorus ferrugineus. Classification (NCBI taxonomy): domain Eukaryota; kingdom Metazoa; phylum Arthropoda; class Insecta; order Coleoptera; family Curculionidae; genus Rhynchophorus; species Rhynchophorus ferrugineus. The sequence goes on from NW_027472825.1 coordinate 13,384, forward strand.
AGCAGAGCCTAAGGTGTAAATTATCGATAGTCCATATCTCGGAAACTATAAGAGATAATGCAATTTGGCAACCGGCAATGTAATTAGCATGCCGAATATTACTTGGAATGTGAATTGGAACGAAATCGCCAATAGATAAGACGATTTTACAATTTGGGCCCAAGTTAGAAGCAGAGCCTAAGATATAAATTATCGATAGTCCATATCTCGGAAACTATAAGAGATAATGCAATTTGGCAACCGGCAATGTAATTAGCATGCCGAATATTACTTGGAATGTGAATTGGAACGAAATCGCCAATAGATAAGACCATTTTACAATTTGGGCCCAAGTTAGAAGCAGAGCCTAAGGTGTAAATTATCGATAGTCCATATCTCGGAAACTATAAGAGATAATGCAATTTGGCAACCGGCAATGTAATTAGCATGCCGAATATTACTTGGAATGTGAATTGGAACGAAATCGCCAATAGGTAAGACCATTTTACAATTTGGGCCCAAGTTAGAAGCAGAGCCTAAGGTGTAAATTATCGATAGTCCATATCTCTGAAACTATAAGAGATAATGCAATTTCGCAACCGGCAATGTAATTAGCATGCCGAATATTACTTGGAATGTGAATTGGGACGATATCGCCAATAGATAAGGCCATTTTACAATTTGGGCCCAAGTTAGAAGCAGAGCCTAAGGTGTAAATTATCGATAGTCCATATCTCGGAAACTATAAGAGATAATGCAATTTGGCAACCGGCAATGTAATTAGCATGCCGAATATTACTTGGAATGTGAATTGGAACGAAATCGCCAATAGATAAGACCATTTTACAATTTGGGCCCAAGTTAGAAGCAGAGCCTAAGGTGTAAATTATCGATAGTCCATATCTCGGAAACTATAAGAGATAATGCAATTTGGCAACCGGCAATGTAATTAGCATGCCGAATATTACTTGGAATGTGAATTGGAACGAAATCGCCAATAGGTAAGACCATTTTACAATTTGGGCCCAAGTTAGAAGCAGAGCCTAAGGTGTAAATTATCGATAGTCCATATCTCTGAAACTATAAGAGATAATGCAATTTCGCAACCGGCAATGTAATTAGCATGCCGAATATTACTTGGAATGTGAATTGGGACGAAATCGCCAATAGATAAGGCCATTTTACAATTTGGGCCCAAGTTAGAAGCAGAGCCTAAGGTGTAAATTATCGATAGTCCATATCTCGGAAACTATAAGAGATAATGCAATTTGGCAACCGGCAATGTAATTAGCATATCGAATATTACTTGGATTGTGAATTGGAACGATATCGCCAATAGATAAGACCATTTTACAATTTGGGCCCAAGTTAGAAGCAGAGCCTAAGGTGTAAATTATCGATAGTCCATATCTCGGAAACTATAAGAGATAAAGCAATTTGGCAACCGGCAATGTAATTAGCATGCCGAATATTACTTGGAATGTGAATTGGAACGAAATCGCCAATAGATAAGACCATTTTACAATTTGGGCCCAAGTTAGAAGCAGAGCCTAAGGTGTAAATTATCGATAGTCCATATCTCGGAAACTATAAGAGATAATGCAATTTGGCAACCGGCAATGTAATTAGCATGCCGAATATTACTTGGAATGTGAATTGGAACGAAATCGCCAATAGATAAGACCATTTTACAATTTGGGCCCAAGTTAGAAGCAGAGCCTAAGGTGTAAATTATTGATAGTCCATATCTCGGAAACTATAAGAGATAATGCAATTTCGCAACCGGCAATGTAATTAGCATGCCGAATATCACTTGGAATGTGAATTGGGACGAAATCGCCAATAGATAAGACCATTTTACAATTTGGGCCCAAGTTAGAAGCAGAGCCTAAGGTGTAAATTATCGATAGTCCATATCTCGGAAACTATAAGAGATAATGCAATTTGGTAACCGGCAATGTAATTAGCATGCCGAATATTACTTGGAATGTGAATTGGAACGAAATCGCCAATAGATAAGACCATTTTACAATTTGGGCCCAAGTTAGAAGCAGAGCCTAAGGTGTAAATTATCGATAGTCCATATCTCGGAAACTATAAGAGATAATGCAATTTGGCAACCGGCAATGTAATTAGCATGCCGAATATTACTTGGAATGTGAATTGGAACGAAATCGCCAATAGGTAAGACCATTTTACAATTTGGGCCCAAGTTAGAAGCAGAGCCTAAGGTGTAAATTATCGATAGTCCATATCTCGGAAACTATAAGAGATAATTCAATTTGGCAACCGGCAATGTAATTAGCATGCCGAATATTACTTGGAATGTGAATTGGAACGAAATCGCCAATAGATAAGACCATTTTACAATTTGGGCCCAAGTTAGAAGCAGAGCCTAAGGTGTAAATAATCGATAGTCCATATCTCGGAAACTATAAGAGATAATGCAATTTGGCAACCGGCAATGTAATTAGCATGCCGAATATTACTTGGAATGTGAATTGGAAAGAAATCGCCAATAGATAAGACCATTTTACAATTTGGGCCCAAGTTAGAAGCAGAGCCTAAGGTGTAAATTATCGATAGTCCATATCTCGGAAACTATAAGAGATAATGCAATTTGGCAACCGGCAATGTAATTAGCATGCCGAATATTACCTGGAATGTGAATTGGAACGGAATCGCCAATAGATAAGACCATTTTACAATTTGGGCCCAAGTTAGAAGCAGAGCCTAAGGTGTAAATTATCGATAGTCCATATCTCGGAAACTATAAGAGATAATGCAATTTGGCAACCGGCAATGTAATTAGCATGCCGAATATTAATTGGAATGTGAATTGGAACGAAATCGCCAATAGATAAGACCATTTTACAATTTGGGCCCAAGTTAGAAGCAGAGCCTAAGGTGTAAATTATCGATAGTCCATATGTCGGAAACTATAAGAGATAATGCAATTTGGCAACCGGCAATGTAATTAGCATGCCGAATATTACTTGGAATGTGAATTGGAACGAAATCGCCAATAGGTAAGACCATTTTACAATTTGGGCCCAAGTTAGAAGCAGAGCCTAAGGTGTAAATTATCGATAGTCCATATCTCGGAAACTATAAGAGATAATTCAATTTGGCAACCGGCAATGCAATTAGCATGCCGAATATTACTTGGAATGTGAATTGGAACGAAATCGCCAATAGATAAGACCATTTTATAATTTGGGCCCAAGTTAGAAGCAGAGCCTAAGGTGTAAATTATTGATAGTCCATATCTCGGAAACTATAAGAGATAATGCAATTTGGCAACCGGCAATGTAATTAGCATGCCGAATATTACTTGGAATGTGAATTGGAACGAAATCGCCAATAGAGAAGACCATTTTACAATTTGGGCCCAAGTTAGAAGCAGAGCCTAAGGTGTAAATTATCGATAGTCCATATCTCGGAAACTATAAGAGATAATGCAATTTCGCAACCGGCAATGTAATTAGCATGCCGAATATTACTTGGAGTGTGAATTGGAACGAAATCGCCAATAGATAAGACCATTTTACAATTTGGGACCAAGTTAGAAGCAGAGCCTAAGGTGTAAATTATCGATAGTCCATATCTCGGAAACTATAAGAGATAATGCAATTTGGCAACCGGCAATGTAATTAGCATGCCGAATATTACTTGGAATGTGAATTGGGACGAAATCGCCAATAGATAAGGCCATTTTACAATTTGGGCCCAAGTTAGAAGCAGAGCCTAAGGTGTAAATTATCGATAGTCCATATCTCTGAAACTATAAGAGATAATGCAATTTGGCAACCGGCAATGTAATTAGCATATCGAATATTACTTGGAATGTGAATTGGGACGAAATCGCCAATAGATAAGACCATTTTACAATTTGGGCCCAAGTTAGAAGCAGAGCCTAAGGTGTAAATTATCGATAGTCCATATCTCGGAAACTATAAGAGATAAAGCAATTTGGCAACCGGCAATGTAATTAGCATGCCGAATATTACTTGGAATGTGAATTGGAACGAAATCGCCAATAGATAAGACCATTTTACAATTTGGGCCCAAGTTAGAAGCAGAGCCTAATGTGTAAATTATCGATAGTCCATATCTCGGAAACTATAAGAGATAATGCAATTTGGCAACCGGCAATGTAATTAGCATGCCGAATATTACTTGGAATGTGAATTGGAACGAAATCGCCAATAGATAAGACCATTTTACAATTTGGGCCCAAGTTAGAAGCAGAGCCTAAGGTGTAAATTATTGATAGTCCATATCTCGGAAACTATAAGAGATAATGCAATTTCGCAACCGGCAATGTAATTAGCATGCCGAATATCACTTGGAATGTGAATTGGGACGAAATCGCCAATAGATAAGACCATTTTACAATTTGGGCCCAAGTTAGAAGCAGAGCCTAAGGTGTAAATTATCGATAGTCCATATCTCGGAAACTATAAGAGATAATGCAATTTGGTAACCGGCAATGTAATTAGCATGCCGAATATTACTTGGAATGTGAATTGGAACGAAATCGCCAATAGATAAGACCATTTTACAATTTGGGCCCAAGTTAGAAGCAGAGCCTAAGGTGTAAATTATCGATAGTCCATATCTCGGAAACTATAAGAGATAATGCAATTTGGCAACCGGCAATGTAATTAGCATGCCGAATATTACTTGGAATGTGAATTGGAACGAAATCGCCAATAGGTAAGACCATTTTACAATTTGGGCCCAAGATAGAAGCAGAGCCTAAGGTGTAAATTATCGATAGTCCATATCTCGGAAACTATAAGAGATAATTCAATTTGGCAACCGGCAATGTAATTAGCATGCCGAATATTACTTGGAATGTGAATTGGAACGAAATCGCCAATAGATAAGACCATTTTACAATTTGGGCCCAAGTTAGAAGCAGAGCCTAAGGTGTAAATAATCGATAGTCCATATCTCGGAAACTATAAGAGATAATGCAATTTGGCAACCGGCAATGTAATTAGCATGCCGAATATTAATTGGAATGTGAATTGGAACGAAATCGCCAATAGATAAGACCATTTTACAATTTGGGCCCAAGTTAGAAGCAGAGCCTAAGGTGTAAATTATCGATAGTCCATATGTCGGAAACTATAAGAGATAATGCAATTTGGCAACCGGCAATGTAATTAGCATGCCGAATATTACTTGGAATGTGAATTGGAACGAAATCGCCAATAGGTAAGACCATTTTACAATTTGGGCCCAAGTTAGAAGCAGAGCCTAAGGTGTAAATTATCGATAGTCCATATGTCGGAAACTATAAGAGATAATGCAATTTGGCAACCGGCAATGTAATTAGCATGCCGAATATTACTTGGAATGTGAATTGGAACGAAATCGCCAATAGGTAAGACCATTTTACAATTTGGGCCCAAGTTAGAAGCAGAGCCTAAGGTGTAAATTATCGATAGTCCATATGTCGGAAACTATAAGAGATAATGCAATTTGGCAACCGGCAATGTAATTAGCATGCCGAATATTACTTGGAATGTGAATTGGAACGAAATCGCCAATAGGTAAGACCATTTTACAATTTGGGCCCAAGTTAGAAGCAGAGCCTAAGGTGTAAATTATCGATAGTCCATATCTCGGAAACTATAAGAGATAATGCAATTTGGCAACCGGCAATGTAATTAGCATGCCGAATATTAATTGGAATGTGAATTGGAACGAAATCGCCAATAGATAAGACCATTTTACAATTTGGGCCCAAGTTAGAAGCAGAGCCTAAGGTGTAAATTATCGATAGTCCATATGTCGGAAACTATAAGAGATAATGCAATTTGGCAACCGGCAATGTAATTAGCATGCCGAATATTACTTGGAATGTGAATTGGAACGAAATCGCCAATAGGTAAGACCATTTTACAATTTGGGCCCAAGTTAGAAGCAGAGCCTAAGGTGTAAATTATCGATAGTCCATATCTCGGAAACTATAAGAGATAATTCAATTTGGCAACCGGCAATGCAATTAGCATGCCGAATATTACTTGGAATGTGAATTGGAACGAAATCGCCAATAGATAAGACCATTTTATAATTTGGGCCCAAGTTAGAAGCAGAGCCTAAGGTGTAAATTATTGATAGTCCATATCTCGGAAACTATAAGAGATAATGCAATTTGGCAACCGGCAATGTAATTAGCATGCCGAATATTACTTGGAATGTGAATTGGAACGAAATCGCCAATAGAGAAGACCATTTTACAATTTGGGCCCAAGTTAGAAGCAGAGCCTAAGGTGTAAATTATCGATAGTCCATATCTCGGAAACTATAAGAGATAATGCAATTTCGCAACCGGCAATGTAATTAGCATGCCGAATATTACTTGGAGTGTGAATTGGAACGAAATCGCCAATAGATAAGACCATTTTACAATTTGGGACCAAGTTAGAAGCAGAGCCTAAGGTGTAAATTATCGATAGTCCATATCTCGGAAACTATAAGAGATAATGCAATTTGGCAACCGGCAATGTAATTAGCATGCCGAATATTACTTGGAATGTGAATTGGAACGAAATCGCCAATAGATAAGACCATTTTACAATTTGGGCCCAAGTTAGAAGCAGAGCCTAAGGTGTAAATTATCGATAGTCCATATCTCGGAAACTATAAGAGATAATGCAATTTGGCAACCGGCAATGTAATGAGCATGCCGAATATTACTTGGAATGTGAATTGGAACGAAATCGCCAATAGATAAGACCATTTTACAATTTGGGCCCAAGTTAGAAGCAGAGCCTAAGGTGTAAATAATCGATAGTCCATATCTCGGAAACTATAAGAGATAATGCAATTTGGCAACCGGCAATGTAATTAGCATGCCGAATATTACTTGGAATGTGAATTGGAACGAAATCGCCAATAGATAAGACCATTTTACAATTTGGGCCCAAGTTAGAAGCAGAGCCTAAGGTGTAAATTATCGATAGTCCATATCTCGGAAACTATAAGAGATAATGCAATTTGGCAACCGGCAATGTAATTAGCATGCCGAATATTACTTGGAATGTGAATTGGAACGAAATCGCCAATAGATAAGACCATTTTACAATTTGAGCCCAAGTTAGAAGCAGAGCCTAAGGTGTAAATTATTGATAGTCCATATCTCGGAAACTATAAGAGATAATGCAATTTCGCAACCGGCAATGTAATTAGCATGCCGAATATCACTTGGAATGTGAATTGGGACGAAATCGCCAATTGATAAGACCATTTTACAATTTGGGCCCAAGTTAGAAGCAGAGCCTAAGGTGTAAATTATCGATAGTCCATATCTCGGAAACTATAAGAGATAATTCAATTTGGCAACCGGCAATGTAATTAGCATGCCGGATATTACTTGGAATGTGAATTGGAACGAAATCGCCAATAGATAAGACCATTTTACAATTTGGGCCCAAGTTAGAAGCAGAGCCTAAGGTGTAAATTATCGATAGTCCATATCTCGGAAACTATAAGAGATAATGCAATTTGGCAACCGGCAATGTAATTAGCATGCCGAATATTACTTGGAATGTGAATTGGAACGAAATCGCCAATAGATAAGACGATTTTACAATTTGGGCCCAAGTTAGAAGCAGAGCCTAAGATGTAAATTATCGATAGTACATATCTCGGAAACTATAAGAGTTAATGCAATTTGGCAACCGGCAATGTAATTAGCATGCCGAATATTACTTGGAATGTGAATTGGAACGAAATCGCCAATAGATAAGACCATTTTACAATTGGGCCCAAGTTAGAAGCAGAGCCTAAGGTGTAAATTATCGATAGTCCATATCTCGGAAACTATAAGAGATAATGCAATTTGGCAACCGGCAATGTAATTAGCATGCCGAATATTACTTGGAATGTGAATTGGAACGAAATCGCCAATAGGTAAGACCATTTTACAATTTGGGCCCAAGTTAGAAGCAGAGCCTAAGGTGTAAATTATCGATAGTCCATATCTCGGAAACTATAAGAGATAATTCAATTTGGCAACCGGCAATGTAATTAGCATGCCGGATATTACTTGGAATGTGAATTGGAACGAAATCGCCAATAGATAAGACCATTTTACAATTTGGGTCCAAGTTAGAAGCTGAGCCAAAGGTGTAAATTACCGATAGTCCATATCTCGGAAACTATAAGAGATAATGCAATTTGGCAACCGGCAATGTAATTAGCATGCCGAATATTACTTGGAATGTGAATTGGAACGAAATCGCCAATAGATAAGACGATTTTACAATTTGGGCCCAAGTTAGAAGCAGAGCCTAAGGTGTAAATTATCGATAGTCCATATCTCGGAAACTATCAGAGATAATGCAATTTGGCAACCGGCAATGTAATTAGCATGCCGAATATTACTTGGAATGTGAATTGGAACGAAATCGCCAATAGATAAGACCATTTTACAATTTGGGCCCAAGTTAGAAGCAGAGCCTAAGGTGTAAATTATCGATAGTCCATATCTCGGAAACTATAAGAGATAATTCAATTTGGCAACCGGCAATGTAATTAGCATGCCGGATATTACTTGGAATGTGAATTGGAACGAAATCGCCAATAGATAAGACCATTTTACAATTTGGGCCCAAGTTAGAAGCTGAGCCTAAGGTGTAAATTACCGATAGTCCATATCTCGGAAACTATAAGAGATAATGCAATTTGGCAACCGGCAATGTAATTAGCATGCCGAATATTACTTGGAATGTGAATTGGAACGAAATCGCCAATAGATAAGACGATTTTACAATTTGGGCCCAAGTTAGAAGCAGAGCCTAAGGTGTAAATTATCGATAGTCCATATCTCGGAAACTATAAGAGATAATGCAATTTGGCAACCGGCAATGTAATTAGCATGCCGAATATTACTTGGAATGTGAATTGGAACGAAATCGCCAATAGATAAGACCATTTTACAATTTGGGCCCAAGTTAGAAGCAGAGCCTAAGGTGTAAATTATCGATAGTCCATATCTCGGAAACTATAAGAGATAATGCAATTTGGCAACCGGCAATATAATTAGCATGCCGAATATTACTTGGAATGTGAATTGGAACGAAATCGCCAATAGGTAAGACCATTTTACAATTTGGGCCCAAGTTAGAAGCAGAGCCTAAGGTGTAAATTATCGATAGTCCATATCTCGGAAACTATAAGAGATAATGCAATTTGGCCACCGGCAATGTAATTAGCATGCCGAATATTACTTGGACTGTGAATTGGAACGAAATCGCCAATAGATAAGACCATTTTACAATTTGGGCCCAAGTTAGAAGCAGAGCCTAAGGTGTAAATTATCGATAGTCCATATCTCGGAAACTATAAGAGATAATGCTATTTGGCAACCGGCAATGTAATTAGCATGCCGAATATTACTTGGAATGTGAATTGGAACGAAATCGCCAATAGAGAAGACCATTTTACAATTTGGGCCCAAGTTAGAAGCAGAGCCTAAGGTGTAAATTATCGATAGTCCATATCTCGGAAACTATAAGAGATAATGCAATTTGGCAACCGGCAATGTAATTAGCATGCCGAATATTACTTGGAATGTGAATTGGAACGAAATCGCCAATAGATAAGACCATTTTACAATTTGGGCCCAAGTTAGAAGCAGAGCCTATGGTGTAAATTATTGATAGTCCATATCTCGGAAACTATAAGAGATAATGCAATTTCGCAACCGGCAATGTAATTAGCATGCCGAATATTACTTGGAGTGTGAATTGGAACGAAATCGCCAATAGATAAGACCATTTTACAATTTGGGCCCAAGTTAGAAGCAGAGCCTAAGGTGTAAATTATCGATAGTCCATATCTCGGAAACTATAAGAGATAATGCAATTTGGCAACCGGCAATGTAATTAGCATGCCGAATATTACTTGGAATGTGAATTGGAACGAAATCGCCAATAGATAAGACCATTTTACAATTTGGGCCCAAGTTAGAAGCAGAGCCTAAGGTGTAAATTATCGATAGTCCATATCTCGGAAACTATAAGAGATAATGCAATTTGGCAACCGGCAATGTAATTAGCATGCCGAATATTACTTGGAATGTGAATTGGAACGAAATCGCCAATAGATAAGACCATTTTACAATTTGGGCCCAAGTTAGAAGCAGAGCCTAATGTGTAAATAATCGATAGTCCATATCTCGGAAACTATAAGAGATAATGCAATTTGGCAACCGGCAATGTAATTAGCATGCCGAATATTACTTGGAATGTGAATTGGAACGAAATCGCCAATAGATAAGACCATTTTACAATTTGGGCCCAAGTTAGAAGCAGAGCCTAAGGTGTAAATTATCGATAGTCCATATCTCGGAAACTATAAGAGATAATGCAATTTGGCAACCGGCAATGTAATTAGCATGCCGAATATTACTTGGAATGTGAATTGGAACGAAATCGATAATAGATAAGACCATTTTACAATTTGAGCCCAAGTTAGAAGCAGAGCCTAAGGTGTAAATTATTGATAGTCCATATCTCGGAAACTATAAGAGATAATGCAATTTCGCAACCGGCAATGTAATTAGCATGCCGAATATCACTTGGAATGTGAATTGGGACGAAATCGCCAATTGATAAGACCATTTTACAATTTGGGCCCAAGTTAGAAGCAGAGCCTAAGGTGTAAATTATCGATAGTCCATATCTCGGAAACTATAAGAGATAATTCAATTTGGCAACCGGCAATGTAATTAGCATGCCGGATATTACTTGGAATGTGAATTGGAACGAAATCGCCAATAGATAAGACCATTTTACAATTTGGGCCCAAGTTAGAAGCAGAGCCTAAGGTGTAAATTATCGATAGTCCATATCTCGGAAACTATAAGAGATAATGCAATTTGGCAACCGGCAATGTAATTAGCATGCCGAATATTACTTGGAATGTGAATTGGAACGAAATCGCCAATAGATAAGACGATTTTACAATTTGGGCCCAAGTTAGAAGCAGAGCCTAAGATGTAAATTATCGATAGTACATATCTCGGAAACTATAAGAGATAATGCAATTTGGCAACCGGCAATGTAATTAGCATGCCGAATATTACTTGGAATGTGAATTGGAACGAAATCGCCAATAGATAAGACCATTTTACAATTGGGCCCAAGTTAGAAGCAGAGCCTAAGGTGTAAATTATCGATAGTCCATATCTCGGAAACTATAAGAGATAATGCAATTTGGCAACCGGCAATGTAATTAGCATGCCGAATATTACTTGGAATGTGAATTGGAACGAAATCGCCAATAGGTAAGACCATTTTACAATTTGGGCCCAAGTTAGAAGCAGAGCCTAAGGTGTAAATTATCGATAGTCCATATCTCGGAAACTATAAGAGATAATTCAATTTGGCAACCGGCAATGTAATTAGCATGCCGGATATTACTTGGAGTGTGAATTGGAACGAAATCGCCAATAGATAAGACCATTTTACAATTTGGGCCCAAGTTAGAAGCAGAGCCTAAGGTGTAAATTATCGATAGTCCATATCTCGGAAACTATAAGAGATAATTCAATTTGGCAACCGGCAATGTAATTAGCATGCCGAATATTACTTGAAATGTGAATTGGAACGAAATCGCCAATAGATAAGACCATTTTACAATTTGGGCCCAAGTTAGAAGCAGAGCCTAACGTGTAAATTATCGATAGTCCATATCTCGGAAACTATAAGAGATAATGCAATTTGGCCACCGGCAATGTAATTAGCATGCCGAATATTACTTGGACTGTGAATTGGAACGAAATCGCCAATAGATAAGACCATTTTACAATTTGGGCCCAAGTTAGAAGCAGAGCCTAAGGTGTAAATTATCGATAGTCCATATCTCGGAAACTATAAGAGATAATGCAATTTGGCAACCGGCAATGTAATTAGCATGCCGAATATTACTTGGAATGTGAATTGGAACGAAATCGCCAATAGATAAGACCATTTTACAATTTGGGCCCAAGTTAGAAGCAGAGCCTAAGGTGTAAATTATCGATTGTCCATATCTCGGAAACTATAAGAGATAATGCAATTTGGCAACCGGCAATGTAATTAGCATGCCGAATATTAATTGGAATGTGAATTGGAACGAAATCGCCAATAGATAAGACCATTTTACAATTTGGGCCCAAGTTAGAAGTAGAGCCTAAGGTGTAAATTATCGATAGTCCATATCTCGGAAACTATAAGAGATAATACAATTTGGCAACCGGCAATGTAATTAGCATGCCGAATATTACTTGGAATGTGAATTGGAACGAAATCGCCAATAGGTAAGACCATTTTACAATTTGGGCCCAAGTTAGAAGCAGAGCCTAAGGTGTAAATTATCGATAGTCCATATCTCGGAAACTATAAGAGATAATGCAATTTGGCAACCGGCAATGTAATTAGCATGCCGAATATTACTTGGAATGTGAATTGGAACGAAATCGCCAATAGATAAGACCATTTTACAATTTGGGCCCAAGTTAGAAGCAGAGCCTAAGGTGTAAATTATCGATAGTCCATATCTCGGAAACTATAAGAGATAATGCAATTTGGCAACCGGCAATGTAATTAGCATGCCGAATATTACTTGGAATGTGAATTGGAACGAAATCGCCAATAGATAAGACCATTTTACAATTTGGGCCCAAGTTAGAAGCAGAGCCTAAGGTGTAAATTATCGATAGTCCATATCTCGGAAACTATAAGAGATAATGCAATTTGGCAACCGGCAATGTAATTAGCATGCCGAATATTACTTGGAATGTGAATTGGAACGAAATCGCTAATAGATAAGACCATTTTACAATTTGGGCCCAAGTTAGAAGCAGAGCCTAAGGTGTAAATTATCGATAGTCCATATCTCGGAAACTATAAGAGATAATGCAATTTGGCAACCGGCAATGTAATTAGCATGCCGAATATTACTTGGAATGTGAATTGGAACGAAATCGTCAATAGATAAGACCATTTTACAATTTGGGCCCAAGTTAGAAGCAGAGCCTAAGGTGTAAATTATTGATAGTCCATATCTCGGAAACTATAAGAGATAATGCAATTTCGCAACCGGCAATGTAATTAGCATGCCGAATATTACTTGGAGTGTGAATTGGAACGAAATCACCAATAGATAAGACCATTTTACAATTTGGGCCCAAGTTAGAAGCAGAGCCTAAGGTGTAAATTATCGATAGTCCATATCTCGGAAACTATAAGAGATAATGCAATTTGGCAACCGGCAATGTAATTAGCATGCCGAATATTACTTGGAATGTGAATTGGAACGAAATCGCCAATAGATAAGACCATTTTACAATTTGGGCCCAAGTTAGAAGCAGAGCCTAAGGTGTAAATTATCGATACTCCATATCTCGGAAACTATAAGAGATAATGCAATTTGGCAACCGGCAATGTAATTAGCATGCCGAATATTACTTGGAATGTGAATTGGAACGAAATCGCCAATAGATAAGACCATTTTACAATTTGGGCCCAAGTTAGAAGCAGAGCCTAAGATGTAAATTATCGATAGTCCATATCTCGGAAACTATAAGAGATAATGCAATTTGGCAACCGGCAATGTAATTAGCATGCCGAATATTACTTGGAATGTGAATTGGAACGAAATCGCCAATAGATAAGACCATTTTACAATTTGGGCCCAAGTTAGAAGCAGAGCCTAAGGTGTAAATTATCGATAGTCCATATCTCGGAAACTATAAGAGATAATGCAATTTGGCAACCGGCAATGTAATTAGCATGCCGAATATTACTTGGAATGTGCATTGGAACGAAATCGCCAATAGATAAGGCCATTTTAAAATTTGGGCCCAAGTTAGAAGCAGAGCCTAAGGTGTAAATTATTGATAGTCCATATCTCGGAAACTATAAGAGATAATGCAATTTCGCAACCGGCAATGTAATTAGCATGCCGAATATCACTTGGAATGTGAATTGGGACGAAATCGCCAATAGATAAGACCATTTTACAATTTGGGCCCAAGTTAGAAGCAGAGCCTAAGGTGTAAATTATCGATAGTCCATATCTCGGAAACTATAAGAGATAATGCAATTTGGCAACCGGCAATGTAATTAGCATGCCGAATATTACTTGAAATGTGAATTGGAACGAAATCGCCAATAGATAAGACCATTTTACAATTTGGGCCCAAGTTAGAAGCAGAGCCTAAGATGTAAATTATCGATAGTCCATATCTCGGAAACTATAAGAGATAATGCAATTTGGCAACCGGCAATGTAATTAGCATGCCGAATATTACTTGGAATGTGAATTGGAACGAAATCGCCAATAGATAAGACCATTTTACAATTTGGGCCCAAGTTGGAAGCAGAGCCTAAGGTGTAAATTATCGATAGTCCATATCTCGGAAACTATAAGAGATAATTCAATTTGGCAACCGGCAATGTAATTAGCATGCCGGATATAACTTGGAATGTGAATTGGAACGAAATCGCCAATAGATAAGACCATTTTACAATTTGGGCCCAAGTTAGAAGCAGAGCCTAAGGTGTAAATTATCGATAGTCCATATCTCGGAAACTATAAGAGATAATTCAATTTGGCAACCGGCAATGTAATTAGCATGCCGGATATTACTTGGAATGTGAATTGGAACGAAATCGCCAATAGATAAGACCATTTTACAATTTGGGCCCAAGTTAGAAGCAGAGCCTAAGGTGTAAATTACCGATAGTCCATATCTAGGAAACTATAAGAGATAATGCAATTTGGCAACCGGCAATGTAATTAGCATGCCGAATATTACTTGGAATGTGAATTGGAACGAAATCGCCAATAGATAAGACGATTTTACAATTTGGGCCCAAGTTAGAAGCAGAGCCTAAGGTGTAAATTATCGATAGTCCATATCTCGGAAACTATAAGAGATAATGCAATTTGGCAACAGGCAATGTAATTAGCATGCCGAATATTACTTGGAATGTGAATTGGAACGAAATCGCCAATAGAGAAGACCATTTTACAATTTGGGCCCAAGTTAGAAGCAGAGCCTAAGGTGTAAATTATCGATAGTCCATATCTCGGAAACTATAAGAGATAATGCAATTTGGCAACCGGCAATGTAATTAGCATGCCGAATATTACTTGGAATGTGAATTGGAACGAAATCGCCAATAGAGAACACCATTTTACAATTTGGGCCCAAGTTAGAAGCAGAGCCTAAGGTGTAAATTATCGATAGTCCATATCTCGGAAACTATAAGAGATAATGCAATTTGGCAACCGGCAATGTAATTAGCATGCCGAATATTACTTGGAATGTGAATTGGAACGAAATCGCCAATATATAAGACCATTTTACAATTTGGGCCCAAGTTAGAAGCAGAGCCTAAGGTGTAAATTATCGATAGTCCATATCTCGGAAACTATAAGAGATAATGCAATTTGGCAACCGGCAATGTAATTAGCATGCCGAATATTACTTGGAATGTGAATTGGAACGAAATCGCCAATAGAGAAGACCATTTTACAATTTGGGCCCAAGTTAGAAGCAGAGCCTAAGGTGTAAATTATCGATAGTCCATATCTCGGAAACTATAAGAGATAATGCAATTTGGCAACCGGCAATGTATTTAGCATGCCGAATATTACTTGGAATGTGAATTGGAACGAAAACGCCAATAGATAAGACCATTTTACAATTTGGGCCCAAGTTAGAAGCAGAGCCTAAGGTGTAAATTATCGATAGTCCATATCTCGGAAACTATAAGAGATAATGCAATTTGGCAACCGGCAATGTAATTAGCATGCCGAATATTACTTGGAATGTGAATTGGAACGAAATCGCCAATAGATAAGACCATTTTACAATTTGGGCCCAAGTTAGAAGCAGAGCCTAAATTGTAAATTATCGATAGTCCATATCTCGGAAACTATAAGAGATAATGCAATTTGGCAACCGGCAATGTAATTAGCATGCCGAATATTACTTGGAATGTGAATTGGAACGAAATCGCCAATAGATAAGACCATTTTACAATTTGGGCCCTAGTTAGAAGCAGAGCCTAAGGTGTAAATTATCGATAGTCCATATCTCGGAAACTATAAGAGATAATGCAATTTGGCAACCGGCAATGTAATTAGCATGCCGAATATTACTTGGAATGTGAATTGGAACGAAATCGCCAATAGATAAGTCCATTTTACAATTTGGGCCCAAGTTAGAAGCAGAGCCTAAGGTGTAAATTATTGATAGTCCATATCTCGGAAACTATAAGAGATAATGCAATTTGGAAACCGGCAATGTAATTAGCATGCCGAATATTACTTGGAATGTGAATTGGAACGAAATCGCCAATAGAGAAGACCATTTTACAATTTGGGCCCAAGTTAGAAGCAGAGCCTAAGGTGTAAATTATCGATAGTCCATATCTCGGAAACTATAAGAGATAATGCAATTTGGCAACCGGCAATGTAATTAGCATGCCGAATATTACTTGGAATGTGAATTGGAACGAAATCGCCAATAGAGAAGATCATTTTACAATTTGGGCCCAAGTTAGAAGCAGAGCCTAAGGTGTAAATTATCGATAGTCCATATCTCGGAAACTATAAGAGATAATGCAATTTGGCAACCGGCAATGTAATTAGCATGCCGAATATTACTTGGAATGTGAATTGGAACGAAATCGCCAATAGATAAGACCATTTTACAATTTGGGCCCAAGTTAGAAGCAGAGCCTAAGGTGTAAATTATCGATAGTCCATATCTCGGAAACTATAATAGGTAATGCAATTTGGCAACCGGCAATGTAATTAGCATGCCGAATATTACTTGGAATGTGAATTGGAACGAAATCGCCAATAGAGAAGACCATTTTACAATTTGGGCCCAAGTTAGAAGCAAGCAAAAAAAGCAAGTTAAAAGCTAAGGTGTAAATTATCGATAGTCCATATCTCGGAAACTATAAGAGATAATGCAATTTGGCAACCGGCAATGTAATTAGCATGCCGAATATTACTTGGAATGTGAATTGGAACGAAATCGCCAATAGATAAGACCATTTTACAATTTGGGCCCAAGTTAGAAGCAGAGCCTAAGGTGTAAATTATCGATAGTCCAAATCTCGGAAACTATAAGAGATAATGCAATTTGGCAACCGGCAATGTAATTAGCATGCCGAATATTACTTGGAATGTGAATTAGAACGAAATCGCCAATAGATAAGACCATTTTACAATTTGGGCCCAAGGTAGAAGCAGAGCCTAAGGTGTAAATTATCGATAGTCCATATCTCGGAAACTATAAGAGATAATGCAATTTGGCAACCGGCAATGTAATTAGCATGCCGAATATTACTTGGAATGTGAATTGGAACGAAATCGCCAATAGATAAGACCATTTTACAATTTGGGCCCAAGTTAGAAGCAGAGCCTAAGGTGTAAATTATCGATAGTCCATATCTCGGAAACTATAAGAGATAATGCAATTTGGCAACCGGCAATGTAATTAGCATGCCGAATATTACTTGGAATGTGAATTGGAACGAAATCGCCAATAGAGAAGACCATTTTACAATTTGGGCCCAAGTTAGAAGCAGAGCCTAAGGTGTAAATTATCGATAGTCCATATCTCGGAAACTATAAGAGATAATGCAATTTGGCAACCGGCAATGTAATTAGCATGCCGAATATTACTTGGAATGTGGATTGGAACGAAATCGCCAATAGATAAGACCATTTTACAATTTGGGCCCAAGTTAGAAGCAGAGCCTAAATTGTAAATTATCGATAGTCCATATCTCGGAAACTATAAGAGATAATGCAATTTGGCAACCGGCAATGTAATTAGCATGCCGAATATTACTTGGAATGTGAATTGGAACGAAATCGCCAATAGATAAGACCATTTTACAATTTGGGCCCAAGTTAGAAGCAGAGCCTAAGGTGTAAATTATCGATAGTCCATATCTCGGAAACTATAAGAGGTAATGCAATTTGGCAACCGGCAATGTAATTAGCATGCCGAATATTACTTGGAATGTGAATTGGAACGAAATCGCCAATAGAGAAGACCATTTTACAATTTGGGCCCAAGTTAGAAGCAAGCAAAAAAAGCAAGTTAAAAGCTAAGGTGTAAATTATCGATAGTCCATATCTCGGAAACTATAAGAGATAATGCAATTTGGCAACCGGCAATGTAATTAGCATGCCGAATATTACTTGGAATGTGAATTGGAACGAAATCGCCAATAGATAAGACCATTTTACAATTTGGGCCCAAGTTAGAAGCAGAGCCTAAGGTGTAAATTATCGATAGTCCATATCTCGGAAACTATAAGAGATAATGCAATTTGGCAACCGGCAATGTAATTAGCATGCCGAATATTACTTGGAATGTGAATTAGAACGAAATCGCCAATAGATAAGACCATTTTACAATTTGGGCCCAAGGTAGAAGCAGAGCCTAAGGTGTAAATTATCGATAGTCCATATCTCGGAAACTATAAGAGATAATGCAATTTGGCAACCGGCAATGTAATTAGCATGCCGAATATTACTTGGAATGTGAATTGGAACGAAATCGCCAATAGATAAGACCATTTTACAATTTGGGCCCAAGTTAGAAGCAGAGCCTAAGGTGTAAATTATCGATAGTCCATATCTCGGAAACTATAAGAGTTAATGCAATTTGGCAACCGGCAATGTAATTAGCATGCCGAATATTACTTGGAATGTGAATTGGAACGAAATCGCCAATAGATAAGACCATTTTACAATTTGGGCCCAAGTTAGAAGCAGAGCCTAAGGTGTAAATAATCGATAGTCCATATCTCGGAAACTATAAGAGATAATGCAATTTGGCAACCGGCAATGTAATTAGCATGCCGAATATTACTTGGAATGTGAATTGGAACGAAATCGCCAATAGATAAGACCATTTTACAATTTGGGCCCAAGTTAGAAGCAGAGCCTAAGGTGTAAATTATCGATAGTCCATATCTCGGAAACTATAAGAGATAATGCAATTTGGCAACCGGCAATGTAATTAGCATGCCGAATATTACTTGGAATGTGAATTGGAACGAAATCGCCAATAGATAAGACCATTTTACAATTTGAGCCCAAGTTAGAAGCAGAGCCTAAGGTGTAAATTATTGATAGTCCATATCTCGGAAACTATAAGAGATAATACAATTTCGCAACCGGCAATGTAATTAGCATGCCGAATATCACTTGGAATGTGAATTGGGACGAAATCGCCAATTGATAAGACCATTTTACAATTTGGGCCCAAGTTAGAAGCAGAGCCTAAGGTGTAAATTATCGACAGTCCATATCTCGGAAACTATAAGAGATAATTCAATTTGGCAACCGGCAATGTAATTAGCATGCCGGATATTACTTGGAATGTGAATTGGAACGAAATCGCCAATAGATAAGACCATTTTACAATTTGGGCCCAAGTTAGAAGCAGAGCCTAAGGTGTAAATTATCGATAGTCCATATCTCGGAAACTATAAGAGATAATGCAATTTGGCAACCTGCAATGTAATTAGCATGCCGAATATTACTTGGAATGTGAATTGGAACGAAATCGCCAATAGATAAGACGATTTTACAATTTGGGCCCAAGTTAGAAGCAGAGCCTAAGATGTAAATTATCGATAGTACATATCTCGGAAACTATAAGAGATAATGCAATTTGGCAACCGGCAATGTAATTAGCATGCCGAATATTACTTGGAATGTGAATTGGAACGAAATCGCCAATAGATAAGACCATTTTACAATTGGGCCCAAGTTAGAAGCAGAGCCTAAGGTGTAAATTATCGATAGTCCATATCTCGGAAACTATAAGAGATAATGCAATTTGGCAACCGGCAATGTAATTAGCATGCCGAATATTACTTGGAATGTGAATTGGAACGAAATCGCCAATCGGTAAGACCATTTTACAATTTGGGCCCAAGTTAGAAGCAGAGCCTAAGGTGTAAATTATCGATAGTCCATATCTCGGAAACTATAAGAGATAATTCAATTTGGCAACCGGCAATGTAATTAGCATGCCGGATATTACTTGGAATGTGAATTGGAACGAAATCGCCAATAGATAAGACCATTTTACAATTTGGGCCCAAGTTAGAAGCAGAGCCTAAGGTGTAAATTACCGATAGTCCATATCTCGGAAACTATAAGAGATAATGCAATTTGGCAACCGGCAATGTAATTAGCATGCCGAATATTACTTGGAATGTGAATTGGAACGAAATCGCCAATAGATAAGACGATTTTACAATTTGGGCCCAAGTTAGAAGCAGAGCCTAAGGTGTAAATTATCGATAGTCCATATCTCGGAAACTATAAGAGATAATGCAATTTGGCAACCGGCAATGTAATTAGCATGCCGAATATTACTTGGAATGTGAATTGGAACGAAATCGCCAATAGATAAGACCATTTTACAATTTGGGCCCAAGTTAGAAGCAGAGCCTAAGGTGTAAATTATCGATAGTCCATATCTCGGAAACTATAAGAGATAATGCAATTTGGCAACCGGCAATGTAATTAGCATGCCAAATATTACTTGGAATGTGAATTGGAACGAAATCGCCAATAGGTAAGACCATTTTACAATTTGGGCCCAAGTTAGAAGCAGAGCCTAAGGTGTAAATTATCGATAGTCCATATCTCGGAAACTATAAGAGATAATTCAATTTGGCAACCGGCAATGTAATTAGCATGCCTAATATTACTTGGAATGTGAATTGGAACGAAATCGCCAATAGATAAGACCATTTTACAATTTGGGCCCAAGTTAGAAGCAGAGCCTAAGATGTAAATTATCGATAGTCCATATCTCGGAAACTATAAGAGATAATGCAATTTGGCCACCGGCAATGTAATTAGCATGCCGAATATTACTTGGACTGTGAATTGGAACGAAATCGCCAATAGATAAGACCATTTTACAATTTGGGCCCAAGTTAGAAGCAGAGCCTAAGGTGTAAATTATCGATAGTCCATATCTCGGAAACTATAAGAGATAATGCAATTTGGCAACCGGCAATGTAATTAGCATGCCGAATATTACTTGGAATGTGAATTGGAACGAAATCGCCAATAGATAAGACCATTTTACAATTTGGGCCCAAGTTAGAAGCAGAGCCTAAGGTGTAAATTATCGATAGTCCATATCTCGGAAACTATAAGAGATAATGCAATTTGGCAACCGGCAATGTAATTAGCATGCCGAATATTAATTGGAATGTGAATTGGAACGAAATCGCCAATAGATAAGACCATTTTACAATTTGGGCCCAAGTTAGAAGTAGAGCCTAAGGTGTAAATTATCGATAGTCCATATCTCGGAAACTATAAGAGATAATACAATTTGGCAACCGGCAATGTAATTAGCATGCCGAATATTACTTGGAATGTGAATTGGAACGAAATCGCCAATAGGTAAGACCATTTTACAATTTGGGCCCAAGTTAGAAGCAGAGCCTAAGGTGTAAATTATCGATAGTCCATATCTCGGAAACTATAAGAGATAATGCAATTTGGCAACCGGCAATGTAATTAGCATGCCGAATATTACTTGGAATGTGAATTGGAACGAAATCGCCAATAGATAAGACCATTTTACAATTTGGGCCCAAGTTAGAAGCAGAGCCTAAGGTGTAAATTATCGATAGTCCATATCTCGGAAACTATAAGAGATAATGCAATTTGGCAACCGGCAATGTAATTAGCATGCCGAATATTACTTGGAATGTGAATTGGAACGAAATCGCCAATAGATAAGACCATTTTACAATTTGGGCCCAAGTTAGAAGCAGAGCCTAAGGTGTAAATTATCGATAGTCCATATCTCGGAAACTATAAGAGATAATGCAATTTGGCAACCGGCAATGTAATTAGCATGCCGAATATTACTTGGAATGTGAATTGGAACGAAATCGCTAATAGATAAGACCATTTTACAATTTGGGCCCAAGTTAGAAGCAGAGCCTAAGGTGTAAATTATCGATAGTCCATATCTCGGAAACTATAAGAGATAATGCAATTTGGCAACCGGCAATGTAATTAGCATGCCGAATATTACTTGAAATGTGAATTGGAACGAAATCGCCAATAGATAAGACCATTTTACAATTTGGGCCCAAGTTAGAAGCAGAGCCTAAGGTGTAAATTATCGATAGTCCATATCTCGGAAACTATAAGAGATAATGCAATTTGGCAACCGGCAATGTAATTAGCATGCCGAATATTACTTGGAATGTGAATTGGAACGAAATCGCCAATAGATAAGGCCATTTTAAAATTTGGGCCCAAGTTAGAAGCAGAGCCTAAGGTGTAAATTATTGATAGTCCATATCTCGGAAACTATAAGAGATAATGCAATTTCGCAACCGGCAATGTAATTAGCATGCCGAATATCACTTGGAATGTGAATTGGGACGAAATCGCCAATAGATAAGACCATTTTACAATTTGGGCCCAAGTTAGAAGCAGAGCCTAAGGTGTAAATTATCGATAGTCCATATCTCGGAAACTATAAGGGATAATGCAATTTGGCAACCGGCAATGTAATTAGCATGCCGAATATTACTTGGAATGTGAATTGGAACGAAATCGCCAATAGATAAGACCATTTTACAATTTGGGCCCAAGTTAGAAGCAGAGCCTAAGATGTAAATTATCGATAGTCCATATCTCGGAAACTATAAGAGATAATGCAATTTGGCAACCGGCAATGTAATTAGCATGCCGAATATTACTTGGAATGTGAATTGGAACGAAATCGCCAATAGATAAGACCATTTTACAATTTGGGCCCAAGATAGAAGCAGAGCCTAAGGTGTAAATTATCGATAGTCCATATCTCGGAAACTATAAGAGATAATTCAATTTGGCAACCGGCAATGTAATTAGCATGCCGGATATTACTTGGAATGTGAATTGGAACGAAATCGCCAATAGATAAGACCATTTTACAATTTGAGCCCAAGTTAGAAGCAGAGCCTAAGGTGTAAATTATCGAGAGTCCATACCTCGGAAACTATAAGAGATAATTCAATTTGGCAACCGGCAATGTAATTAACATGCCGGATATTACTTGGAATGTGAATTGGAACGAAATCGCCAATAGATAAGACCATTTTACAATTTGGGCCCAAGTTAGAAGCAGAGCCTAAGGTGTAAATTACCGATAGTCCATATCTAGGAAACTATAAGAGATAATGCAATTTGGCAACCGGCAATGTAATTAGCATGCCGAATATTACTTGGAATGTGAATTGGAACGAAATCGCCAATAGATAAGACGATTTTACAATTTGGGCCCAAGTTAGAAGCAGAGCCTAAGGTGTAAATTATCGATAGTCCATATCTCGGAAACTATAAGAGATAATGCAATTTGGCAACCGGCAATGTAATTAGCATGCCGAATATTACTTGGAATGTGAATTGGAACGAAATCGCCAATAGATAAGACCATTTTACAATTTGGGCCCAAGTTAGAAGCAGAGCCTAAGGTGTAAATTATCGATAGTCCATATCTCGGAAACTATAAGAGATAATTCAATTTGGCAACCGGCAATGTAATTAGCATGCCGGATATTACTTGGAATGTGAATTGGAACGAAATCGCCAATAGATAAGACCATTTTACAATTTGGGCCCAAGTTAGAAGCAGAGCCTAAGGTGTAAATTATCGATAGTCCATATCTCGGAAACTATAAGAGATAATTCAATTTGGCAACCGGCAATGTAATTAGCATGCCGGATATTACTTGGAATGTGAATTGGAACGAAATCGCCAATAGATAAGACCATTTTACAATTTGGGCCCAAGTTAGAAGCAGAGCCTAAGGTGTAAATTACCGATAGTCCATATCTAGGAAACTATAAGAGAAAATGCAATTTGGCAACCGGCAATGTAATTAGCATGCCGAATATTACTTGGAATGTGAATTGGAACGAAATCGCCAATAGAGAAGACCATTTTACAATTTGGGCCCAAGTTAGAAGCAGAGCCTAAGGTGTAAATTATCGATAGTCCATATCTCGGAAACTATAAGAGGTAATGCAATTTGGCAACCGGCAATGTAATTAGCATGCCGAATATTACTTGGAATGTGAATTGGAACGAAATCGCCAATAGAGAAGACCATTTTACAATTTGGGCCCAAGTTAGAAGCAGAGCCTAAGGTGTAAATTATCGATAGTCCATATCTCGGAAACTATAAGAGATAATGCAATTTGGCAACCGGCAATGTAATTAGCATGCCGAATATTACTTGGAATGTGAATTGGAACGAAATCGCCAATAGATAAGACCATTTTACAATTTGGGCCCAAGTTAGAAGCAGAGCCTAAGGTGTAAATTATCGATAGTCCATATCTCGGAAACTATAAGAGATAATGCAATTTGGCAACCGGCAATGTAATTAGCATGCCGAATATTACTTGGAATGTGAATTGGAACGAAATCGCCTATAGATAAGACCATTTTACAATTTGGGCCCAAGTTAGAAGCAGAGCCTAAGGTGTAAATTATCGATAGTCCATATCTCGGAAACTATAAGAGATAATGCAATTTGGCAACCGGCAATGTAATTAGCATGCCGAATATTACTTGGAATGTGAATTGGAACGAAATCGCCAATAGATAAGACCATTTTACAATTTGGGCCCAAGTTAGAAGCAGAGCCTAAGGTGTAAATTATTGATAGTCCATATCTCGGAAACTATAAGAGATAATGCAATTTCGCAACCGGCAATGTAATTAGCATGCCGAATATTACTTGGAGTGTGAATTGGAACGAAATCGCCAATAGATAAGACCATTTTACAATTTGGGCCCAAGTTAGAAGCAGAGCCTAAGGTGTAAATTATCGATAGTCCATATCTCGGAAACTATAAGAGATAATGCAATTTGGCAACCGGCAATGTAATTAGCATGCCGAATATTACTTGGAATGTGAATTGGAACGAAATCGCCAATAGATAAGACCATTTTACAATTTGGGCCCAAGTTAGAAGCAGAGCCTAAGGTGTAAATTATCGATAGTCCATATCTCGGAAAATATAAGAGATAATGCAATTTGGCAACCGGCAATGTAATTAGCATGCCGAATATTACTTGGAATGTGAATTGGAACGAAATCGCCAATAGATAAGACCATTTTACAATTTGGGCCCAAGTTAGAAGCAGAGCCTAAGGTGTAAATAATCGATAGTCCATATCTCGGAAACTATAAGAGATAATGCAATTTGGCAACCGGCAATGTAATTAGCATGCCGAATATTACTTGGAATGGGAATTGGAACGAAATCGCCAATAGATAAGACCATTTTACAATTTGGGCCCAAGTTAGAAGCAGAGCCTAAGGTGTAAATTATCGATAGTCCATATCTCGGAAACTATAAGAGATAATGCAATTTGGCAACCGGCAATGTAATTAGCATGCCGAATATTACATGGAATGTGAATTGGAACGAAATCGCCAATAGATAAGACCATTTTACAATTTGAGCCCAAGTAAGAAGCAGAGCCTAAGGTGTAAATTATTGATAGTCCATATCTCGGAAACTATAAGAGATAATACAATTTCGCAACCGGCAATGTAATTAGCATGCCGAATATCACTTGGAATGTGAATTGGGACGAAATCGCCAATTGATAAGACCATTTTACAATTTGGGCCCAAGTTAGAAGCAGAGCCTAAGGTGTAAATTATCGATAGTCCATATCTCGGAAACTATAAGAGATAATTCAATTTGGCAACCGGCAATGTAATTAGCATGCCGGATATTACTTGGAATGTGAATTGGAACGAAATCGCCAATAGATAAGACCATTTTACAATTTGGGCCCAAGTTAGAAGCAGAGCCTAAGGTGTAAATTATCGATAGTCCATATCTCGGAAACTATAAGAGATAATGCAATTTGGCAACCGGCAATGTAATTAGCATGCCGAATATTACTTGGAATGTGAATTGGAACGAAATCGCCAATAGATAAGACGATTTTACAATTTGGGCCCAAGTTAGAAGCAGAGCCTAAGATGTAAATTATCGATAGTACATATCTCGGAAACTATAAGAGATAATGCAATTTGGCAACCGGCAATGTAATTAGCATGCCGAATATTACTTGGAATGTGAATTGGAACGAAATCGCCAATAGATAAGACCATTTTACAATTGGGCCCAAGTTAGAAGCAGAGCCTAAGGTGTAAATTATCGATAGTCCATATCTCGGAAACTATAAGAGATAATGCAATTTGGCAACCGGCAATGTAATTAGCATGCCGAATATTACTTGGAATGTGAATTGGAACGAAATCGCCAATAGGTAAGACCATTTTACAATTTGGGCCCAAGTTAGAAGCAGAGCCTAAGGTGTAAATTATCGATAGTCCATATCTCGGAAACTATAAGAGATAATTCAATTTGGCAACCGGCAATGTAATTAGCATGCCGGACATTACTTGGAATGTGAATTGGAACGAAATCGCCAATAGATAAGACCATTTTACAATTTGGGCCCAAGTTAGAAGCAGAGCCTAAGGTGTAAATTACCGATAGTCCATATCTCGGAAACTATAAGAGATAATGCAATTTGGCAACCGGCAATGTAATTAGCATGCCGAATATTACTTGGAATGTGAATTGGAACGAAATCGCCAATAGATAAGACGATTTTACAATTTGGGCCCAAGTTAGAAGCAGAGCCTAAGGTGTAAATTATCGATAGTCCATATCTCGGAAACTATAAGAGATAATGCAATTTGGCAACCGGCAATGTAATTAGCATGCCGAATATTACTTGGAATGTGAATTGGAACGAAATCGCCAATAGATAAGACCATTTTACAATTTGGGCCCAAGTTAGAAGCAGAGCCTAAGGTGTAAATTATCGATAGTCCATATCTCGGAAACTATAAGAGATAATGCAATTTGGCAACCGGCAATGTAATTAGCATGCCGAATATTACTTGGAATGTGAATTGGAACGAAATCGCCAATAGGTAAGACCATTTTACAATTTGGGCCCAAGTTAGAAGCAGAGCCTAAGGTGTAAATTATCGATAGTCCATATCTCGGAAACTATAAGAGATAATTCAATTTGGCAACCGGCAATGTAATTAGCATGCCGAATATTACTTGTAATGTGAATTGGAACGAAATCGCCAATAGATAAGACCATTTTACAATTTGGGCCCAAGTTAGAAGCAGAGCCTAAGGTGTAAATTATCGATAGTCCATATCTCGGAAACTATAAGAGATAATGCAATTTGGCCACCGGCAATGTAATTAGCATGCCGAATATTACTTGGACTGTGAATTGGAACGAAATCGCCAATAGATAAGACCATTTTACAATTTGGGCCCAAGTTAGAAGCAGAGCCTAAGGTGTAAATTATCGATAGTCCATATCTCGGAAACTATAAGAGATAATGCAATTTGGCAACCGGCAATGTAATTAGCATGCCGAATATTACTTGGAATGTGAATTGGAACGAAATCGCCAATAGATAAGACCATTTTACAATTTGGGCCCAAGTTAGAAGCAGAGCCTAAGGTGTAAATTATCGATAGTCCATATCTCGGAAACTATAAGAGATAATGCAATTTGGCAACCGGCAATGTAATTAGCATGCCGAATATTACTTGGAATGTGAATTGGAACGAAATCGCCAATAGATAAGACCATTTTACAATTTCGGCCCAAGTTAGAAGCAGAGCCTAAGGTGTAAATTATCGATAGTCCATATCTCGGAAACTATAAGAGATAATGCAATTTGGCAACCGGCAATGTAATTAGCATGCCGAATATTACTTGGAATGTGAATTGGAACGAAATCGCTAATAGATAAGACCATTTTACAATTTGGGCCCAAGTTAGAAGCAGAGCCTAAGGTGTAAATTATCGATAGTCCATATCTCGGAAACTATAAGAGATAATGCAATTTGGCAACCGGCAATGTAATTAGCATGCCGAATATTACTTGGAATGTGAATTGGAACGAAATCGCCAATAGATAAGACCATTTTACAATTTGGGCCCAAGTTAGAAGCAGAGCCTAAGGTGTAAATTATTGATAGTCCATATCTCGGAAACTATAAGAGATAATGCAATTTCGCAACCGGCAATGTAATTAGCATGCCGAATATTACTTGGAGTGTGAATTGGAACGAAATCGCCAATAGATAAGACCATTTTACAATTTGGGCCCAAGTTAGAAGCAGAGCCTAAGGTGTAAATTATCGATAGTCCATATCTCGGAAACTATAAGAGATAATGCAATTTGGCAACCGGCAATGTAATTAGCATGCCGAATATTACTTGGAATGTGAATTGGAACGAAATCGCCAATAGATAAGACCATTTTACAATTTGGGCCCAAGTTAGAAGCAGAGCCTAAGGTGTAAATTATCGATAGTCCATATCTCGGTAACTATAAGAGATAATGCAATTTGGCAACCGGCAATGTAATTAGCATGCCGAATATTACTTGGAATGTGAATTGGAACGAAATCGCCAATAGATAAGACCATTTTACAATTTGGGCCCAAGTTAGAAGCAGAGCCTAAGGTGTAAATAATCGATAGTCCATATCTCGGAAACTATAAGAGATAATACAATTTGGCAACCGGCAATGTAATTAGCATGCCGAATATTACTTGGATTGTGAATTGGAACGAAATCGCCAATAGATAAGACCATTTTACAATTTGGGCCCAAGTTAGAAGCAGAGCCTAAGGTGTAAATTATCGATAGTCCATATCTCGGAAACTATAAGAGATAATGCAATTTGGCAACCGGCAATGTAATTAGCATGCCGAATATTACTTGGAATGTGAATTGGAACGAAATCGCCAATAGATAAGACCATTTTACAATTTGAGCCCAAGTAAGAAGCAGAGCCTAAGGTGTAAATTATTGATAGTCCATATCTCGGAAACTATAAGAGATAATACAATTTCGCAACCGGCAATGTAATTAGCATGCCGAATATCACTTGGAATGTGAATTGGGACGAAATCGCCAATTGATAAGACCATTTTACAATTTGGGCCCAAGTTAGAAGCAGAGCCTAAGGTGTAAATTATCGATAGTCCATATCTCGGAAACTATAAGAGATAATTCAATTTGGCAACCGGCAATGTAATTAGCATGCCGAATATTACTTGTAATGTGAATTGGAACGAAATCGCCAATAGATAAGACCATTTTACAATTTGGGCCCAAGTTAGAAGCAGAGCCTAAGGTGTAAATTATCGATAGTCCATATCTCGGAAACTATAAGAGATAATGCAATTTGGCCACCGGC
This sequence comes from Rhynchophorus ferrugineus, assembly GCF_030347505.1. NCBI lineage: Eukaryota > Metazoa > Arthropoda > Insecta > Coleoptera > Curculionidae > Rhynchophorus > Rhynchophorus ferrugineus. Next base: position 42,729 of record NW_027472825.1, read on the forward strand.
AATGTAATTAGCATGCCGAATATTACTTGGACTGTGAATTGGAACGAAATCGCCAATAGATAAGACCATTTTACAATTTGGGCCCAAGTTAGAAGCAGAGCCTAAGGTGTAAATTATCGATAGTCCATATCTCGGAAACTATAAGAGATAATGCAATTTGGCAACCGGCAATGTAATTAGCATGCCGAATATTACTTGGAATGTGAATTGGAACGAAATCGCCAATAGATAAGACCATTTTACAATTTGGGCCCAAGTTAGAAGCAGAGCCTAAGGTGTAAATTATCGATAGTCCATATCTCGGAAACTATAAGAGATAATGCAATTTGGCAACCGGCAATGTAATTAGCATGCCGAATATTACTTGGAATGTGAATTGGAACGAAATCGCCAATAGATAAGACCATTTTACAATTTGGGCCCAAGTTAGAAGCAGAGCCTAAGGTGTAAATTATCGATAGTCCATATCTCGGAAACTATAAGAGATAATGCAATTTGGCAACCGTCAATGTAATTAGCATGCCGAATATTACTTGGAATGTGAATTGGAACGAAATCGCTAATAGATAAGACCATTTTACAATTTGGGCCCAAGTTAGAAGCAGAGCCTAAGGTGTAAATTATCGATAGTCCATATCTCGGAAACTATAAGAGATAATGCAATTTGGCAACCGGCAATGTAATTAGCATGCCGAATATTACTTGGAATGTGAATTGGAGCGAAATCGCCAATAGATAAGACCATTTTACAATTTGGGCCCAAGTTAGAAGCAGAGCCTAAGGTGTAAATTATTGATAGTCCATATCTCGGAAACTATAAGAGATAATGCAATTTCGCAACCGGCAATGTAATTAGCATGCCGAATATTACTTGGAGTGTGAATTGGAACGAAATCACCAATAGATAAGACCATTTTACAATTTGGGCCCAAGTTAGAAGCAGAGCCTAAGGTGTAAATTATCGATAGTCCATATCTCGGAAACTATAAGAGATAATGCAATTTGGCAACCGGCAATGTAATTAGCATGCCGAATATTACTTGGAATGTGAATTGGAACGAAATCGCCAATAGATAAGACCATTTTACAATTTGGGCCCAAGTTAGAAGCAGAGCCTAAGGTGTAAATTATCGATACTCCATATCTCGGAAACTATAAGAGATAATGCAATTTGGCAACCGGCAATGTAATTAGCATGCCGAATATTACTTGGAATGTGAATAGGAACGAAATCGCCAATAGATAAGTCCATTTTACAATTTGGGCCCAAGTTAGAAGCAGAGCCTAAGGTGTAAATTATCGATAGTCCATATCTTGGAAACTATAAGAGATAATGCAATTTGGCAACCGGCAATGTAATTAGCATGCCGAATATTACTTGGAATGTGAATTGGAACGAAATCGCCAATAGATAAGACCATTTTACAATTTGGGCCCAAGTTAGAAGCAAAGCCTAAGGTGTAAATTATCGATAGTCCATATCTCGGAAACTATAAGAGATAATGCAATTTGGCAACCGGCAATGTAATTAGCATGCCGAATATTACTTGGAATGTGAATTGGAACGAAATCGCCAATAGATAAGACCATTTTACAATTTGGGCCCAAGTTAGAAGCAGAGCCTAAGATGTAAATTATCGATAGTCCATATCTCGGAAACTATAAGAGATAATGCAATTTGGCAACCGGCAATGTAATTAGCATGCCGAATATTACTTGGAATGTGAATTGGAACGAAATCGCCAATAGATAAGACCATTTTACAATTTGGGCCCAAGTTAGAAGCAGAGCCTAAGGTGTAAATTATCGATAGTCCATATCTCGGAAACTATAAGAGATAATGCAATTTGGCAACCGGCAATGTAATTAGCATGCCGAATATTACTTGGAATGTGAATTGTAACGAAATCGCCAATAGATAAGACCATTTTACAATTTGGGCCCAAGTTAGAAGCAGAGCCTAAATTGTAAATTATCGATAGTCCATATCTCGGAAACTATAAGAGATAATGCAATTTGGCAACCGGCAATGTAATTAGCATGCCGAATATTACTTGGAATGTGAATTGGAACGAAATCGCCAATAGATAAGACCATTTTACAATTTGGGCCCTAGTTAGAAGCAGAGCCTAAGGTGTAAATTATCGATAGTCCATATCTCGGAAACTATAAGAGATAATGCAATTTGGCAACCGGCAATGTAATTAGCATGCCGAATATTACTTGGAATGTGAATTGGAACGAAATCGCCAATAGATAAGTCCATTTTACAATTTGGGCCCAAGTTAGAAGCAGAGCCTAAGGTGTAAATTATTGATAGTCCATATCTCGGAAACTATAAGAGATAATGCAATTTCGCAACCGGCAATGTAATTAGCATGCCGAATATCACTTGGAATGTGAATTGGGACGAAATCGCCAATAGATAAGACCATTTTACAATTTGGGCCCAAGTTAGAAGCAGAGCCTAAGGTGTAAATTATCGATAGTCCATATCTCGGAAACTATAAGAGATAATGCAATTTGGCAACCGGCAATGTAATTAGCATGCCGAATATTACTTGGAATGTGAATTGGAACGAAATCGCCAATAGATAAGACCATTTTACAATTTGGGCCCAAGTTAGAAGCAGAGCCTAAGATGTAAATTATCGATAGTCCATATCTCGGAAACTATAAGAGATAATGCAATTTGGCAACCGGCAATGTAATTAGCATGCCGAATATTACTTGGAATGTGAATTGGAACGAAATCGCCAATAGATAAGACCATTTTACAATTTGGGCCCAAGTTAGAAGCAGAGCCTAAGGTGTAAATTATCGATTGTCCATATCTCGGAAACTATAAGAGATAATTCAATTTGGCAACCGGCAATGTAATTAGCATGCCGGATATTACTTGGAATGTGAATTGGAACGAAATCGCCAATAGATAAGACCATTTTACAATTTGGGTCCAAGTTAGAAGCAGAGCCTAAGGTGTAAATTATCGATAGTCCATATCTCGGAAACTATAAGAGAAAATGCAATTTGGCAACCGGCAATGTAATTAGCATGCCGAATATTACTTGGAATGTGAATTGGAACGAAATCGCCAATAGATAAGACGATTTTACAATTTGGGCCCAAGTTAGAAGCAGAGCCTAAGATGTAAATTATCGATAGTCCATATCTCGGAAACTATAAGAGATAATGCAATTTGGCAACCGGCAATGTAATTAGCATGCCGAATATTACTTGGAATGTGAATTGGAACGAAATCACCAATAGATAAGATCATTTTACAATTTGGGCCCAAGTTAGAAGCAGAGCCTAAGGTGTAAATTATCGATAGTCCATATCTCGGAAACTATAACAGATAATGCAATTTGGCAACCGGCAATGTAATTAGCATGCCGAATATTACTTGGAATGTGAATTGGAACGAAATCGCCAATAGGTAAGACCATTTTACAATTTGGGCCCAAGTTAGAAGCAGAGCCTAAGGTGTAAATTATCGATAGTCCATATCTCGGAAACTATAAGAGATAATTCAATTTGGCAACCGGTAATGTAAATAGCATGCCGGATATTACTTGGAATGTGAATTGGAACGAAATCGCCAATAGATAAGACCATTTTACAATTTGGGCCCAAGTTAGAAGCAGAGCCTAAGGTGTAAATTACCGATAGTCCATATCTAGGAAACTATAAGAGATAATGCAATTTGGCAACCGGCAATGTAATTAGCATGCCGAATATTACTTGGAATGTGAATTGGAACGAAATCGCCAATAGATAAGACGATTTTACAATTTGGGCCCAAGTTAGAAGCAGAGCCTAAGATGTAAATTATCGATAGTCCATATCTCGGAAACTATAAGAGATAATGCAATTTGGCAACCGGCAATGTAATTAGCATGCCGAATATTACTTGGAATGTGAATTGGAACAAAATCGCCAATAGAGAAGACCATTTTACAATTTGGGCCCAAGTTAGAAGCAGAGCCTAAGGTGTAAATTATCGATAGTCCATATCTCGGAAACTATAAGAGATAATGCAATTTGGCAACCGGCAATGTAATTAGCATGCCGAATATTACTTGGAATGTGAATTGGAACGAAATCGCCAATAGAGAAGACCATTTTACAATTTGGGCCCAAGTTAGAAGCAGAGCCTAAGGTGTAAATTATCGATAGTCCATATCTCGGAAACTATAAGAGATAATGCAATTTGGCAACCGGCAATGTAATTAGCATGCCGAATATTACTTGGAATGTGAATTGGAACGAAATCGCCAATAGATAAGATCATTTTACAATTTGGGCCCAAGTTAGAAGCAGAGCCTAAGGTGTAAATTATCGATAGTCCATATCTCGGAAACTATAAGAGATAATGCAATTTGGCAACCGGCAATGTAATTAGCATGCCGAATATTACTTGGAATGTGAATTGGAACGAAATCGCCAATAGAGAAGACCATTTTACAATTAGGGCACAAGTTAGAAGCAGAGCCTAAGGTGTAAATTATCGATAGTCCATATCTCGGAAACTATAAGAGATAATGCAATTTGGCGACCGGCAATGTAATTAGCATGCCGAATATTACTTGGAATGTGAATTGGAACGAAAACGCCAATAGATAAGACCATTTTACAATTTGGGCCCAAGTTAGAAGCAGAGGCTAAGGTGTAAATTATCGATAGTCCATATCTCGGAAACTATAAGAGATAATGCAATTTGGCAACCGGCAATGTAATTAGCATGCCGAATATTACTTGGAATGTGAATTGGAACGAAATCGCCAATAGATAAGACCATTTTACAATTTGGGCCCAAGTTAGAAGCAGAGCCTAAGGTGTAAATTATCGATAGTCCATATCTCGGAAACTATAAGAGATAATGCAATTTGGCAACCGGCAATGTAATTAGCATGCCGAATATTACTTGGAATGTGAATTGGAACGAAATCGCCAATAGATAAGACCATTTTACAATTTGGGCCCAAGTTAGAAGCAGAGCCTAAGGTGTAAATTATCGATAGTCCATATCTCGGAAACTATAAGAGATAATGCAATTTGGCAACCGGCAATGTAATTAGCATGCCGAATATTACTTGGAATGTGAATTGGGACGAAATCGCCAATAGATAAGACCATTTTACAATTTGGGCCTAAGTTAGAAGCAGAGCCTAAGGTGTAAATTATCGATAGTCCATATCTCGGAAACTATAAGAGATAATGCAATTTGGCAACCGGCAATGTAATTAGCATGCCGAATATTACTTGGAATGTGAATTGGAACGAAATCGCCAATAGATAAGACCATTTTACAATTTGGGCCCAAGTTAGAAACAGAGCCTAAGGTGTAAATTATTGATAGTCCATATCTCGGAAACTATAAGAGATAATGCAATTTCGCAACCGGCAATGTAATTAGCATGCCGAATATCACTTGGAATGTGAATTGGGACGAAATCGCCAATAGATAAGACCATTTTACAATTTGGGCCCAAGTTAGAAGCAGAGCCTAAGGTGTAAATTATCGATAGTCCATATCTCGGAAACTATAAGGGATAATGCAATTTGGCAACCGGCAATGTAATTAGCATGCCGAATATTACTTGGAATGTGAATTGGAACGAAATCGCCAATAGATAAGACCATTTTACAATTTGGGCCCAAGTTAGAAGCAGAGCCTAAGGTGTAAATTATCGATAGTCCATATCTCGGAAACTATAAGAGATAATGCAATTTGGCAACCGGCAATGTAATTAGCATGCCGAATATTACCTGGAATGTGAATTGGAACGAAATCGCCAATAGATAAGACCATTTTACAATTTGGGCCCAAGTTAGAAGCAGAGCCTAAGGTGTAAATTATCGATAGTCCATATCTCGGAAACTATAAGAGATAATGCAATTTGGCAACCGGCAATGTAATTAGCATGCCGAATATTACTTGGAATGTGAATTGGAACGAAATCGCCAATAGATAAGACCATTTTACAATTTGGGTCCAAGTTATAAGCAGAGCCTATGGTGTAAATTATCGATAGTCCATATCTCGGAAACTATAAGAGATAATGCAATTTGGCAACCGGCAATGTAATTAGCATGCCGAATATTACTTGGAATGTGAATTGGAACGAAACCGCCAATAGAGAAGACCATTTTACAATTTGGGCCCAAGTTAGTAGCAGAGCCTAAGGTGTAAATTATCGATAGTCCATATCTCGGAAACTATAAGAGATAATGCAATTTGGCAACCGGCAATGTAATTAGCATGCCGAATAATACTTGGAATGTGAATTGGAACGAAAACGCCAATAGATAAGTCCATTTTACAATTTGGGCCCAAGTTAGAAGCAGAGGCTAAGGTGTAAATTATCGATAGTCCATATCTCGGAAATTATAAGAGATAATGCAATTTGGCAACCGGCAATGTAATTAGCATGGAGAATATTACTTGGAATGTGAATTGGAACGAAATCGCCAATAGATAAGACCATTTTCCAATTTGGGCCCAAGTTAGAAGCAGAGCCTAAGGTGTAAATTATCGATAGTCCATATCTCGGAAACTATAAGAGATAATGCAATTTGGCAACCGGCAATGTAATTAGCATGCCGAATATTACTTGGAATGTGAATTGGAACGAAATCGCCAATAGATAAGACCATTTTACAATTTGGGCCCAAGTTAGAAGCAGAGCCTAAGGTGTAAATTATTGATAGTCCATATCTCGGAAACTATAAGAGATAATGCAATTTCGCAACCGGCAATGTAATTAGCATGCCGAATATTACTTGGAGTGTGAATTGGAACGAAATCGCCAATAGATAAGACCATTTTACAATTTGGGCCCAAGTTAGAAGCAGAGCCTAAGGTGTAAATTATCGATAGTCCATATCTCGGAAACTATAAGAGATAATGCAATTTGGCAACCGGCAATGTAATTAGCATGCCGAATATTACTTGGAATGTGAATTGGAACAAAATCGCCAATAGAGAAGACCATTTTACAATTTGGGCCCAAGTTAGAAGCAGAGCCTAAGGTGTAAATTATCGATAGTCCATATCTCGGAAACTATAAGAGATAATGCAATTTGGCAACCGGCAATGTAATTAGCATGCCGAATATTACTTGGAATGTGAATTGGAACGAAATCGCCAATAGAGAAGACCATTTTACAATTTGGGCCCAAGTTAGAAGCAGAGCCTAAGGTGTAAATTATCGATAGTCCATATCTCGGAAACTATAAGAGATAATGCAATTTGGCAACCGGCAATGTAATTAGCATGTCGAATATTACTTGGAATGTGAATTGGAACGAAATCGCCAATAGATAAGACCATTTTACAATTTGGGCCCAAGTTAGAAGCAGAGCCTAAGGTGTAAATTATCGATAGTCCATATCTCGGAAACTATAAGAGATAATGCAATTTGGCAACCGGCAATGTAATTAGCATGCCGAATATTACTTGGAATGTGAATTGGAACGAAATCGCCAATAGAGAAGACCATTTTACAATTTGGGCCCAAGTTAGAAGCAGAGCCTAAGGTGTAAATTATCGATAGTCCATATCTCGGAAACTATAAGAGATAATGCAATTTGGCAACCGGCAATGTAATTAGCATGCCGAATATTACTTGGAATGTGAATTGGAACGAAAACGCCAATAGATAAGACCATTTTACAATTTGGGCCCAAGTTAGAAGCAGAGGCTAAGGTGTAAATTATCGATAGTCCATATCTCGGAAACTATAAGAGATAATGCAATTTGGCAACCGGCAATGTAATTAGCATGCCGAATATTACTTGGAATGTGAATTGGAACGAAATCGCCAATAGATAAGACCATTTTACAATTTGGGCCCAAGTTAGAAGCAGAGCCTAAGGTGTAAATTATCGATAGTCCATATCTCGGTAACTATAAGAGATAATGCAATTTGGCAACCGGCAATGTAATTAGCATGCCGAATATTACTTGGAATGTGAATTGGAACGAAATCGCCAATAGATAAGACCATTTTACAATTTGGGCCCAAGTTAGAAGCAGAGCCTAAGGTGTAAATTATCGATAGTCCATATCTCGGAAACTATAAGAGATAATGCAATTTGGCAACCGGCAATGTAATTAGCATGCCGAATATTACTTGGAATGTGAATTGGGACGAAATCGCCAATAGATAAGACCATTTTACAATTTGGGCCTAAGTTAGAAGCAGAGCCTAAGGTGTAAATTATCGATAGTCCATATCTCGGAAACTATAAGAGATAATGCAATTTGGCAACCGGCAATGTAATTAGCATGCCGAATATTACTTGGAATGTGAATTGGAACGAAATCGCCAATAGATAAGACCATTTTACAATTTGGGCCCATGTTAGAAGCAGAGCCTAAGGTGTAAATTATCGATTGTCCATATCTCGGAAACTATAAGAGATAATGCAATTTGGCAACCGGCAATGTAATTAGCATGCCGAATATTAATTGGAATGTGAATTGGAACGAAATCGCCAATAGATAAGACCATTTTACAATTTGGGCCCAAGTTAGAAGTAGAGCCTAAGGTGTAAATTATCGATAGTCCATATCTCGGAAACTATAAGAGATAATACAATTTGGCAACCGGCAATGTAATTAGCATGCCGAATATTACTTGGAATGTGAATTGGAACGAAATCGCCAATAGGTAAGACCATTTTACAATTTGGGCCCAAGTTAGAAGCAGAGCCTAAGGTGTAAATTATCGATAGTCCATATCTCGGAAACTATAAGAGATAATGCAATTTGGCAACCGGCAATGTAATTAGCATGCCGAATATTACTTGGAATGTGAATTGGAACGAAATCGCTAATAGATAAGACCATTTTACAATTTGGGCCCAAGTTAGAAGCAGAGCCTAAGGTGTAAATTATCGATAGTCCATATCTCGGAAACTATAAGAGATAATGCAATTTGGCAACCGGCAATGTAATTAGCATGCCGAATATTACTTGGAATGTGAATTGGAACGAAATCGCCAATAGATAAGACCATTTTACAATTTGGGCCCAAGTTAGAAGCAGAGCCTATGGTGTAAATTATCGATAGTCCATATCTCGGAAACTATAAGAGATAATGCAATTTGGCAACCGGCAATGTAATTAGCATGCCGAATATTACTTGGAATGTGAATTGGAACGAAACCGCCAATAGAGAAGACCATTTTACAATTTGGGCCCAAGTTAGTAGCAGAGCCTAAGGTGTAAATTATCGATAGTCCATATCTCGGAAACTATAAGAGATAATGCAATTTGGCAACCGGCAATGTAATTAGCATGCCGAATAATACTTGGAATGTGAATTGGAACGAAAACGCCAATAGATAAGTCCATTTTACAATTTGGGCCCAAGTTAGAAGCAGAGGCTAAGGTGTAAATTATCGATAGTCCATATCTCGGAAATTATAAGAGATAATGCAATTTGGCAACCGGCAATGTAATTAGCATGGAGAATATTACTTGGAATGTGAATTGGAACGAAATCGCCAATAGATAAGACCATTTTACAATTTGGGCCCAAGTTAGAAGCAGAGCCTAAGGTGTAAATTATCGATAGTCCATATCTCGGAAACTATAAGAGATAATGCAATTTGGCAACCGGCAATGTAATTAGCATGCCGAATATTACTTGGAATGTGAATTGGAACGAAATCGCCAATAGATAAGACCATTTTACAATTTGGGCCCAAGTTAGAAGCAGAGCCTAAGGTGTAAATTATTGATAGTCCATATCTCGGAAACTATAAGAGATAATGCAATTTCGCAACCGGCAATGTAATTAGCATGCCGAATATTACTTGGAGTGTGAATTGGAACGAAATCGCCAATAGATAAGACCATTTTACAATTTGGGCCCAAGTTAGAAGCAGAGCCTAAGGTGTAAATTATCGATAGTCCATATCTCGGAAACTATAAGAGATAATGCAATTTGGCAACCGGCAATGTAATTAGCATGCCGAATATTACTTGGAATGTGAATTGGAACAAAATCGCCAATAGAGAAGACCATTTTACAATTTGGGCCCAAGTTAGAAGCAGAGCCTAAGGTGTAAATTATCGATAGTCCATATCTCGGAAACTATAAGAGATAATGCAATTTGGCAACCGGCAATGTAATTAGCATGCCGAATATTACTTGGAATGTGAATTGGAACGAAATCGCCAATAGAGAAGACCATTTTACAATTTGGGCCCAAGTTAGAAGCAGAGCCTAAGGTGTAAATTATCGATAGTCCATATCTCGGAAACTATAAGAGATAATGCAATTTGGCAACCGGCAATGTAATTAGCATGTCGAATATTACTTGGAATGTGAATTGGAACGAAATCGCCAATAGATAAGACCATTTTACAATTTGGGCCCAAGTTAGAAGCAGAGCCTAAGGTGTAAATTATCGATAGTCCATATCTCGGAAACTATAAGAGATAATGCAATTTGGCAACCGGCAATGTAATTAGCATGCCGAATATTACTTGGAATGTGAATTGGAACGAAATCGCCAATAGAGAAGACCATTTTACAATTTGGGCCCAAGTTAGAAGCAGAGCCTAAGGTGTAAATTATCGATAGTCCATATCTCGGAAACTATAAGAGATAATGCAATTTGGCAACCGGCAATGTAATTAGCATGCCGAATATTACTTGGAATGTGAATTGGAACGAAAACGCCAATAGATAAGACCATTTTACAATTTGGGCCCAAGTTAGAAGCAGAGGCTAAGGTGTAAATTATCGATAGTCCATATCTCGGAAACTATAAGAGATAATGCAATTTGGCAACCGGCAATGTAATTAGCATGCCGAATATTACTTGGAATGTGAATTGGAACGAAATCGCCAATAGATAAGACCATTTTACAATTTGGGCCCAAGTTAGAAGCAGAGCCTAAGGTGTAAATTATCGATAGTCCATATCTCGGTAACTATAAGAGATAATGCAATTTGGCAACCGGCAATGTAATTAGCATGCCGAATATTACTTGGAATGTGAATTGGAACGAAATCGCCAATAGATAAGACCATTTTACAATTTGGGCCCAAGTTAGAAGCAGAGCCTAAGGTGTAAATTATCGATAGTCCATATCTCGGAAACTATAAGAGATAATGCAATTTGGCAACCGGCAATGTAATTAGCATGCCGAATATTACTTGGAATGTGAATTGGGACGAAATCGCCAATAGATAAGACCATTTTACAATTTGGGCCTAAGTTAGAAGCAGAGCCTAAGGTGTAAATTATCGATAGTCCATATCTCGGAAACTATAAGAGATAATGCAATTTGGCAACCGGCAATGTAATTAGCATGCCGAATATTACTTGGAATGTGAATTGGAACGAAATCGCCAATAGATAAGACCATTTTACAATTTGGGCCCATGTTAGAAGCAGAGCCTAAGGTGTAAATTATCGATTGTCCATATCTCGGAAACTATAAGAGATAATGCAATTTGGCAACCGGCAATGTAATTAGCATGCCGAATATTAATTGGAATGTGAATTGGAACGAAATCGCCAATAGATAAGACCATTTTACAATTTGGGCCCAAGTTAGAAGTAGAGCCTAAGGTGTAAATTATCGATAGTCCATATCTCGGAAACTATAAGAGATAATACAATTTGGCAACCGGCAATGTAATTAGCATGCCGAATATTACTTGGAATGTGAATTGGAACGAAATCGCCAATAGGTAAGACCATTTTACAATTTGGGCCCAAGTTAGAAGCAGAGCCTAAGGTGTAAATTATCGATAGTCCATATCTCGGAAACTATAAGAGATAATGCAATTTGGCAACCGGCAATGTAATTAGCATGCCGAATATTACTTGGAATGTGAATTGGAACGAAATCGCTAATAGATAAGACCATTTTACAATTTGGGCCCAAGTTAGAAGCAGAGCCTAAGGTGTAAATTATCGATAGTCCATATCTCGGAAACTATAAGAGATAATGCAATTTGGCAACCGGCAATGTAATTAGCATGCCGAATATTACTTGGAATGTGAATTGGAACGAAATCGCCAATAGATAAGACCATTTTACAATTTGGGCCCAAGTTAGAAGCAGAGCCTAAGGTGTAAATTATTGATAGTCCATATCTCGGAAACTATAAGAGATAATGCAATTTCGCAACCGGCAATGTAATTAGCATGCCGAATATTACTTGGAGTGTGAATTGGAACGAAATCACCAATAGATAAGACCATTTTACAATTTGGGCCCAAGTTAGAAGCAGAGCCTAAGGTGTAAATTATCGATAGTCCATATCTCGGAAACTATAAGAGATAATGCAATTTGGCAACCGGCAATGTAATTAGCATGCCGAATATTACTTGGAATGTGAATTGGAACGAAATCGCCAATAGATAAGACCATTTTACAATTTGGGCCCAAGTTAGAAGCAGAGCCTAAGGTGTAAATTATCGATACTCCATATCTCGGAAACTATAAGAGATAATGCAATTTGGCAACCGGCAATGTAATTAGCATGCCGAATATTACTTGGAATGTGAATTGGAACGAAATCGCCAATAGATAAGACCATTTTACAATTTGGGCCCAAGTTAGAAGCAGAGCCTAAGATGTAAATTATCGATAGTCCATATCTCGGAAACTATAAGAGATAATGCAATTTGGCAACCGGCAATGTAATTAGCATGCCGAATATTACTTGGAATGTGAATTGGAACGAAATCGCCAATAGATAAGACCATTTTACAATTTGGGCCCAAGTTAGAAGCAGAGCCTAAGGTGTAAATTATCGATAGTCCATATCTCGGAAACTATAAGAGATAATGCAATTTGGCAACCGGCAATGTAATTAGCATGCCGAATATTACTTGGAATGTGCATTGGAACGAAATCGCCAATAGATAAGGCCATTTTAAAATTTGGGCCCAAGTTAGAAGCAGAGCCTAAGGTGTAAATTATTGATAGTCCATATCTCGGAAACTATAAGAGATAATGCAATTTCGCAACCGGCAATGTAATTAGCATGCCGAATATCACTTGGAATGTGAATTGGGACGAAATCGCCAATAGATAAGACCATTTTACAATTTGGGCCCAAGTTAGAAGCAGAGCCTAAGGTGTAAATTATCGATAGTCCATATCTCGGAAACTATAAGAGATAATGCAATTTGGCAACCGGCAATGTAATTAGCATGCCGAATATTACTTGGAATGTGAATTGGAACGAAATCGCCAATAGATAAGACCATTTTACAATTTGGGCCCAAGTTAGAAGCAGAGCCTAAGATGTAAATTATCGATAGTCCATATCTCGGAAACTATAAGAGATAATGCAATTTGGCAACCGGCAATGTAATTAGCATGCCGAATATTACTTGGAATGTGAATTGGAACGAAATCGCCAATAGATAAGATCATTTTACAATTTGGGCCCAAGTTGGAAGCAGAGCCTAAGGTGTAAATTATCGATAGTCCATATCTCGGAAACTATAAGAGATAATGCAATTTGGCAACCGGCAATGTAATTAGCATGCCGAATATTACTTGGAATGTGAATTGGAACGAAATCGCCAATAGATAAGACCATTTTACAATTTGGGCCCAAGTTAGAAGCAGAGCCTAAGGTGTAAATTATCGATACTCCATATCTCGGAAACTATAAGAGATAATGCAATTTGGCAACCGGCAATGTAATTAGCATGCCGAATATTACTTGGAATGTGAATTGGAACGAAATCGCCAATAGATAAGACCATTTTACAATTTGGGCCCAAGTTAGAAGCAGAGCCTAAGATGTAAATTATCGATAGTCCATATCTCGGAAACTATAAGAGATAATGCAATTTGGCAACCGGCAATGTAATTAGCATGCCGAATATTACTTGGAATGTGAATTGGAACGAAATCGCCAATAGATAAGACCATTTTACAATTTGGGCCCAAGTTAGAAGCAGAGCCTAAGGTGTAAATTATCGATAGTCCATATCTCGGAAACTATAAGAGATAATGCAATTTGGCAACCGGCAATGTAATTAGCATGCCGAATATTACTTGGAATGTGCATTGGAACGAAATCGCCAATAGATAAGGCCATTTTAAAATTTGGGCCCAAGTTAGAAGCAGAGCCTAAGGTGTAAATTATTGATAGTCCATATCTCGGAAACTATAAGAGATAATGCAATTTCGCAACCGGCAATGTAATTAGCATGCCGAATATCACTTGGAATGTGAATTGGGACGAAATCGCCAATAGATAAGACCATTTTACAATTTGGGCCCAAGTTAGAAGCAGAGCCTAAGGTGTAAATTATCGATAGTCCATATCTCGGAAACTATAAGAGATAATGCAATTTGGCAACCGGCAATGTAATTAGCATGCCGAATATTACTTGGAATGTGAATTGGAACGAAATCGCCAATAGATAAGACCATTTTACAATTTGGGCCCAAGTTAGAAGCAGAGCCTAAGATGTAAATTATCGATAGTCCATATCTCGGAAACTATAAGAGATAATGCAATTTGGCAACCGGCAATGTAATTAGCATGCCGAATATTACTTGGAATGTGAATTGGAACGAAATCGCCAATAGATAAGATCATTTTACAATTTGGGCCCAAGTTGGAAGCAGAGCCTAAGGTGTAAATTATCGATAGTCCATATCTCGGAAACTATAAGAGATAATTCAATTTGGCAACCGGCAATGTAATTAGCATGCCGGATATTACTTGGAATGTGAATTGGAACGAAATCGCCAATAGATAAGACCATTTTACAATTTGGGCCCAAGTTAGAAGCAGAGCCTAAGGTGTAAATTATCGATAGTCCATATCTCGGAAACTATAAGAGATAATTCAATTTGGCAACCGGCAATGTAATTAGCATGCCGGATATTACTTGGAATGTGAATTGGAACGAAATCGCCAATAGATAAGACCATTTTACAATTTGGGCCCAAGTTAGAAGCAGAGCCTAAGGTGTAAATTACCGATAGTCCATATCTAGGAAACTATAAGAGATAATGCAATTTGGCAACCGGCAATGTAATTAGCATGCCAAATATTACTTGGAATGTGAATTGGAACGAAATCGCCAATAGATAAGACGATTTTACAATTTGGGCCCAAGTTAGAAGCAGAGCCTAAGGTGTAAATTATCGATAGTCCATATCTCGGAAACTATAAGAGATAATGCAATTTGGCAACAGGCAATGTAATTAGCATGCCGAATATTACTTGGAATGTGAATTGGAACGAAATCGCCAATAGAGAAGACCATTTTACAATTTGGGCCCAAGTTAGAAGCAGAGCCTAAGGTGTAAATTATCGATAGTCCATATCTCGGAAACTATAAGAGATAATGCAATTTGGCAACCGGCAATGTAATTAGCATGCCGAATATTACTTGGAATGTGAATTGGAACGAAATCGCCAATAGAGAAGACCATTTTACAATTTGGGCCCAAGTTAGAAGCAGAGCCTAAGGTGTAAATTATCGATAGTCCATATCTCGGAAACTATAAGAGATAATGCAATTTGGCAACCGGCAATGTAATTAGCATGCCGAATATTACTTGGAATGTGAATTGGAACGAAATCGCCAATATATAAGACCATTTTACAATTTGGGCCCAAGTTAGAAGCAGAGCCTAAGGTGTAAATTATCGATAGTCCATATCTCGGAAACTATAAGAGATAATGCAATTTGGCAACCGGCAATGTAATTAGCATGCCGAATATTACTTGGAATGTGAATTGGAACGAAATCGCCAATAGAGAAGACCATTTTACAATTTGGGCCCAAGTTAGAAGCAGAGCCTAAGGTGTAAATTATCGATAGTCCATATCTCGGAAACTATAAGAGATAATGCAATTTGGCAACCGGCAATGTATTTAGCATGCCGAATATTACTTGGAATGTGAATTGGAACGAAAACGCCAATAGATAAGACCATTTTACAATTTGGGCCCAAGTTAGAAGCAGAGCCTAAGGTGTAAATTATCGATAGTCCATATCTCGGAAACTATAAGAGATAATGCAATTTGGCAACCGGCAATGTAATTAGCATGCCGAATATTACTTGGAATGTGAATTGGAACGAAATCGCCAATAGATAAGACCATTTTACAATTTGGGCCCAAGTTAGAAGCAGAGCCTAAATTGTAAATTATCGATAGTCCATATCTCGGAAACTATAAGAGATAATGCAATTTGGCAACCGGCAATGTAATTAGCATGCCGAATATTACTTGGAATGTGAATTGGAACGAAATCGCCAATAGATAAGACCATTTTACAATTTGGGCCCTAGTTAGAAGCAGAGCCTAAGGTGTAAATTATCGATAGTCCATATCTCGGAAACTATAAGAGATAATGCAATTTGGCAACCGGCAATGTAATTAGCATGCCGAATATTACTTGGAATGTGAATTGGAACGAAATCGCCAATAGATAAGTCCATTTTACAATTTGGGCCCAAGTTAGAAGCAGAGCCTAAGGTGTAAATTATTGATAGTCCATATCTCGGAAACTATAAGAGATAATGCAATTTGGCAACCGGCAATGTAATTAGCATGCCGAATATTACTTGGAATGTGAATTGGAACGAAATCGCCAATAGAGAAGACCATTTTACAATTTGGGCCCAAGTTAGAAGCAGAGCCTAAGGTGTAAATTATCGATAGTCCATATCTCGGAAACTATAAGAGATAATGCCATTTGGCAACCGGCAATGTAATTAGCATGCCGAATATTACTTGGAATGTGAATTGGAACGAAATCGCCAATAGAGAAGATCATTTTACAATTTGGGCCCAAGTTAGAAGCAGAGCCTAAGGTGTAAATTATCGATAGTCCATATCTCGGAAACTATAAGAGATAATGCAATTTGGCAACCGGCAATGTAATTAGCATGCCGAATATTACTTGGAATGTGAATTGGAACGAAATCGCCAATAGATAAGACCATTTTACAATTTGGGCCCAAGTTAGAAGCAGAGCCTAAGGTGTAAATTATCGATAGTCCATATCTCGGAAACTATAAGAGGTAATGCAATTTGGCAACCGGCAATGTAATTAGCATGCCGAATATTACTTGGAATGTGAATTGGAACGAAATCGCCAATAGAGAAGACCATTTTACAATTTGGGCCCAAGTTAGAAGCAAGCAAAAAAAGCAAGTTAAAAGCTAAGGTGTAAATTATCGATAGTCCATATCTCGGAAACTATAAGAGATAATGCAATTTGGCAACCGGCAATGTAATTAGCATGCCGAATATTACTTGGAATGTGAATTGGAACGAAATCGCCAATAGATAAGACCATTTTACAATTTGGGCCCAAGTTAGAAGCAGAGCCTAAGGTGTAAATTATCGATAGTCCATATCTCGGAAACTATAAGAGATAATGCAATTTGGCAACCGGCAATGTAATTAGCATGCCGAATATTACTTGGAATGTGAATTGAAACGAAATCGCCAATAGATAAGACCATTTTACGGTTTGGGCCCAAGTTAGAAGCAGAGCCTAAGGTGTAAATTATCGATAGTCCATATCTCGGAAACTATAAGAGATAATGCAATTTGGCAACCGGCAATGTAATTAGCATGCCGAATATTACTTGGAATGTGAATTGGAACGAAATCGCCAATAGATAAGACCATTTTACAATTTGGGCCCAAGTTAGAAGCAGAGCCTAAGGTGTAAATTATTGATAGTCCATATCTCGGAAACTATAAGAGATAATGCAATTTCGCAATCGGCAATGTAATTAGCATGCCGAATATCACTTGGAATGTGAATTGGGAGGAAATCGCCAATAGATAAGACCATTTTACAATTTGGGCCCAAGTTAGAAGCAGAGCCTAAGGTGTAAATTATCGATAGTCCATATCTCGGAAACTATAAGAGATAATGCAATTTGGCAACCGGCAATGTAATTAGCATGCCGAATATTACTTGGAATGTGAATTGGAACGAAATCGCCAATAGATAAGACCATTTTACAATTTGGGCCCAAGTTAGAAGCAGAGCCTAAGGTGTAAATTATTGATAGTCCATATCTCGGAAACTATAAGAGATAATGCAATTTCGCAACCGGCAATGTAATTAGCATACCGAATATTACTTGGAGTGTGAATTGGAACGAAATCGCCAATAGGTAAGACCATTTTACAATTTGGGCCCAAGTTAGAAGCAGAGCCTAAGGTGTAAATTATCGATAGTCCATATCTCGGAAACTATAAGAGATAATGCAATTTGGCAACCGGCAATGTAATTAGCATGCCGAATATTACTTGGAATGTGAATTGGAACGAAATCGCCAATAGATAAGGCCATTTTACAATTTGGGCCCAAGTTAGAAGCAGAGCCTAAGGTGTAAATTATCGATAGTCCATATCTCGGAAACTATAAGAGATAATGCAATTTGGCAACCGGCAATGTAATTAGCATGCCGAATATTACTTGGAATGTGAATTGGAACGAAATCGCCAATAGATAAGACCATTTTACAATTTGGGCCCAAGTTAGAAGCAGAGCCTAAGGTGTAAATTATTGATAGTCCATATCTCGGAAACTATAAGAGATAATGCAATTTGGCAACCGGCAATGTAATTAGCATGCCGAATATTACTTGGAATGTGAATTGGAACGAAATCGCCAATAGATAAGACCATTTTACAATTTGGGCCCAAGTTAGAAGCAGAGCCTAAGGTGTAAATTATCGATAGTCCATATCTCGGAAACTATAAGAGATAATGCAATTTGGCAACCCGCAATGTAATTAGCATGCCGAATATTACTTGGAATGTGAATTGGGACGAAATCGCCAATAGATAAGACCATTTTACAATTTGGGCCCAAGTTAGAAGCAGAGCCTAAGGTGTAAATTATCGATAGTCCATATCTCGGAAACTATAAGAGATAATGCAATTTGGCAACCGGAAATGTAATTAGCATGCCGAATATTACTTGGAATGTGAATTGGAACGAAATCGCCAATAGATAAGACCATTTTACAATTTGGGCCCAAGTTAGAAGCAGAGCCTAAGGTGTAAATTATCGATAGTCCATATCTCGGAAACTATAAGAGATAATGCAATTTGGCAACCGGCAATGTAATTAGCATGCCGAATATTACTTGGAATGTGAATTGGAACGAAATCGCCAATAGATAAGACCATTTTACAATTTGGGCCCAAGTTAGACGCAGAGCCTAAGGTGTAAATTATTGATAGTCCATATCTCGGAAACTATAAGAGATAATGCAATTTGGCAACCGGCAATGTAATTAGCATGCCGAATATTACTTGGAATGTGAATTGGAACGAAATCGCCAATAGATAAGACCATTTTACAATTTGGGCCCAAGTTAGAAGCAGAGACTAAGGTGTAAATTATTGATAGTCCATATCTCGGAAACTATAAGAGATAATGCAATTTCGCAACCGGCAATGTAATTAGCATGCCGAATATCACTTGGAATGTGAATTGGGACGAAATCGCCAATAGATAAGACCATTTTACAATTTGGGCCCAAGTTAGAAGCAGAGCCTAAGGTGTAAATTATCGATAGTCCATATCTCGGAAACTATAAGAGATAATGCAATTTGGCAACCGGCAATGTAATTAGCATGCCGAATATTACTTGGAATGTGAATTGGAACGAAATCGCCAATAGATAAGACCATTTTACAATTTGGGCCCAAGTTAGAAGCAGAGCCTAAGGTGTAAATTATCGATAGTCCATATCTCGGAAACTATAAGAGATAATGCAATTTGGCAACCGGCAATGTAATTAGCATGCCGAATATTACTTGGAATGTGAATTGGAACGAAATCGCCAATAGATAAGACCATTTTACAATTTGGGCCCAAGTTAGAAGCAGAGCCTAAGGTGTAAATTATTGATAGTCCATATCTCGGAAACTATAAGAGATAATGCAATTTCGCAATCGGCAATGTAATTAGCATGCCGAATATCACTTGGAATGTGAATTGGGAGGAAATCGCCAATAGATAAGACCATTTTACAATTTGGGCCCAAGTTAGAAGCAGAGCCTAAGGTGTAAATTATCGATAGTCCATATCTCGGAAACTATAAGAGATAATGCAATTTGGCAACCGGCAATGTAATTAGCATGCCGAATATTACTTGGAATGTGAATTGGAACGAAATCGCCAATAGATAAGACCATTTTACAATTTGGGCCCAAGTTAGAAGCAGAGCCTAAGGTGTAAATTATTGATAGTCCATATCTCGGAAACTATAAGAGATAATGCAATTTGGCAACCGGCAATGTAATTAGCATGCCGAATATTACTTGGAATGTGAATTGGAACGAAATCGCCAATAGATAAGACCATTTTACAATTTGGGCCCAAGTTAGAAGCAGAGCCTAAGGTGTAAATTATTGATAGTCCATATCTCGGAAACTATAAGAGATAATGCAATTTCGCAATCGGCAATGTAATTAGCATGCCGAATATCACTTGGAATGTGAATTGGGAGGAAATCGCCAATAGATAAGACCATTTTACAATTTGGGCCCAAGTTAGAAGCAGAGCCTAAGGTGTAAATTATCGATAGTCCATATCTCGGAAACTATAAGAGATAATGCAATTTGGCAACCGGCAATGTAATTAGCATGCCGAATATTACTTGGAATGTGAATTGGAACGAAATCGCCAATAGATAAGACCATTTTACAATTTGGGCCCAAGTTAGAAGCAGAGCCTAAGGTGTAAATTATTGATAGTCCATATCTCGGAAACTATAAGAGATAATGCAATTTCGCAACCGGCAATGTAATTAGCATACCGAATATTACTTGGAGTGTGAATTGGAACGAAATCGCCAATAGGTAAGACCATTTTACAATTTGGGCCCAAGTTAGAAGCAGAGCCTAAGGTGTAAATTATCGATAGTCCATATCTCGGAAACTATAAGAGATAATGCAATTTGGCAACCGGCAATGTAATTAGCATGCCGAATATTACTTGGAATGTGAATTGGAACGAAATCGCCAATAGATAAGGCCATTTTACAATTTGGGCCCAAGTTAGAAGCAGAGCCTAAGGTGTAAATTATCGATAGTCCATATCTCGGAAACTATAAGAGATAATGCAATTTGGCAACCGGCAATGTAATTAGCATGCCGAATATTACTTGGAATGTGAATTGGAACGAAATCGCCAATAGATAAGACCATTTTACAATTTGGGCCCAAGTTAGAAGCAGAGCCTAAGGTGTAAATTATTGATAGTCCATATCTCGGAAACTATAAGAGATAATGCAATTTGGCAACCGGCAATGTAATTAGCATGCCGAATATTACTTGGAATGTGAATTGGAACGAAATCGCCAATAGATAAGACCATTTTACAATTTGGGCCCAAGTTAGAAGCAGAGCCTAAGGTGTAAATTATCGATAGTCCATATCTCGGAAACTATAAGAGATAATGCAATTTGGCAACCCGCAATGTAATTAGCATGCCGAATATTACTTGGAATGTGAATTGGGACGAAATCGCCAATAGATAAGACCATTTTACAATTTGGGCCCAAGTTAGAAGCAGAGCCTAAGGTGTAAATTATCGATAGTCCATATCTCGGAAACTATAAGAGATAATGCAATTTGGCAACCGGAAATGTAATTAGCATGCCGAATATTACTTGGAATGTGAATTGGAACGAAATCGCCAATAGATAAGACCATTTTACAATTTGGGCCCAAGTTAGAAGCAGAGCCTAAGGTGTAAATTATCGATAGTCCATATCTCGGAAACTATAAGAGATAATGCAATTTGGCAACCGGCAATGTAATTAGCATGCCGAATATTACTTGGAATGTGAATTGGAACGAAATCGCCAATAGATAAGACCATTTTACAATTTGGGCCCAAGTTAGACGCAGAGCCTAAGGTGTAAATTATTGATAGTCCATATCTCGGAAACTATAAGAGATAATGCAATTTGGCAACCGGCAATGTAATTAGCATGCCGAATATTACTTGGAATGTGAATTGGAACGAAATCGCCAATAGATAAGACCATTTTACAATTTGGGCCCAAGTTAGAAGCAGAGACTAAGGTGTAAATTATTGATAGTCCATATCTCGGAAACTATAAGAGATAATGCAATTTCGCAACCGGCAATGTAATTAGCATGCCGAATACCACTTGGAATGTGAATTGGGACGAAATCGCCAATAGATAAGACCATTTTACAATTTGGGCCCAAGTTAGAAGCAGAGCCTAAGGTGTAAATTATCGATAGTCCATATCTCGGAAACTATAAGAGATAATGCAATTTGGCAACCGGCAATGTAATTAGCATGCCGAATATTACTTGGAATGTGAATTGGAACGAAATCGCCAATAGATAAGACCATTTTACAATTTGGGCCCAAGTTAGAAGCAGAGCCTAAGGTGTAAATTATCGATAGTCCATATCTCGGAAACTATAAGAGATAATGCAATTTGGCAACCGGCAATGTAATTAGCATGCCGAATATTACTTGGAATGTGAATTGGAACGAAATCGCCAATAGATAAGACCATTTTACAATTTGGGCCCAAGTTAGAAGCAGAGCCTAAGGTGTAAATTATTGATAGTCCATATCTCGGAAACTATAAGAGATAATGCAATTTCGCAATCGGCAATGTAATTAGCATGCCGAATATCACTTGGAATGTGAATTGGGAGGAAATCGCCAATAGATAAGACCATTTTACAATTTGGGCCCAAGTTAGAAGCAGAGCCTAAGGTGTAAATTATCGATAGTCCATATCTCGGAAACTATAAGAGATAATGCAATTTGGCAACCGGCAATGTAATTAGCATGCCGAATATTACTTGGAATGTGAATTGGAACGAAATCGCCAATAGATAAGACCATTTTACAATTTGGGCCCAAGTTAGAAGCAGAGCCTAAGGTGTAAATTATTGATAGTCCATATCTCGGAAACTATAAGAGATAATGCAATTTCGCAACCGGCAATGTAATTAGCATACCGAATATTACTTGGAGTGTGAATTGGAACGAAATCGCCAATAGGTAAGACCATTTTACAATTTGGGCCCAAGTTAGAAGCAGAGCCTAAGGTGTAAATTATCGATAGTCCATATCTCGGAAACTATAAGAGATAATGCAATTTGGCAACCGGCAATGTAATTAGCATGCCGAATATTACTTGGAATGTGAATTGGAACGAAATCGCCAATAGATAAGGCCATTTTACAATTTGGGCCCAAGTTAGAAGCAGAGCCTAAGGTGTAAATTATCGATAGTCCATATCTCGGAAACTATAAGAGATAATGCAATTTGGCAACCGGCAATGTAATTAGCATGCCGAATATTACTTGGAATGTGAATTGGAACGAAATCGCCAATAGATAAGACCATTTTACAATTTGGGCCCAAGTTAGAAGCAGAGCCTAAGGTGTAAATTATTGATAGTCCATATCTCGGAAACTATAAGAGATAATGCAATTTGCCAACCGGCAATGTAATTAGCATGCCGAATATTACTTGGAATGTGAATTGGAACGAAATCGCCAATAGATAAGACCATTTTACAATTTGGGCCCAAGTTAGAAGCAGAGCCTAAGGTGTAAATTATCGATAGTCCATATCTCGGAAACTATAAGAGATAATGCAATTTGGCAACCCGCAATGTAATTAGCATGCCGAATATTACTTGGAATGTGAATTGGGACGAAATCGCCAATAGATAAGACCATTTTACAATTTGGGCCCAAGTTAGAAGCAGAGCCTAAGGTGTAAATTATCGATAGTCCATATCTCGGAAACTATAAGAGATAATGCAATTTGGCAACCGGAAATGTAATTAGCATGCCGAATATTACTTGGAATGTGAATTGGAACGAAATCGCCAATAGATAAGACCATTTTACAATTTGGGCCCAAGTTAGAAGCAGAGCCTAAGGTGTAAATTATCGATAGTCCATATCTCGGAAACTATAAGAGATAATGCAATTTGGCAACCGGCAATGTAATTAGCATGCCGAATATTACTTGGAATGTGAATTGGAACGAAATCGCCAATAGATAAGACCATTTTACAATTTGGGCCCAAGTTAGACGCAGAGCCTAAGGTGTAAATTATTGATAGTCCATATCTCGGAAACTATAAGAGATAATGCAATTTGGCAACCGGCAATGTAATTAGCATGCCGAATATTACTTGGAATGTGAATTGGAACGAAATCGCCAATAGATAAGACCATTTTACAATTTGGGCCCAAGTTAGAAGCAGAGACTAAGGTGTAAATTATTGATAGTCCATATCTCGGAAACTATAAGAGATAATGCAATTTCGCAACCGGCAATGTAATTAGCATGCCGAATATCACTTGGAATGTGAATTGGGACGAAATCGCCAATAGATAAGACCATTTTACAATTTGGGCCCAAGTTAGAAGCAGAGCCTAAGGTGTAAATTATCGATAGTCCATATCTCGGAAACTATAAGAGATAATGCAATTTGGCAACCGGCAATGTAATTAGCATGCCGAATATTACTTGGAATGTGAATTGGAACGAAATCGCCAATAGATAAGACCATTTTACAATTTGGGCCCAAGTTAGAAGCAGAGCCTAAGGTGTAAATTATCGATAGTCCATATCTCGGAAACTATAAGAGATAATGCAATTTGGCAACCGGCAATGTAATTAGCATGCCGAATATTACTTGGAATGTGAATTGGAACGAAATCGCCAATAGATAAGACCATTTTACGGTTTGGGCCCAAGTTAGAAGCAGAGCCTAAGGTGTAAATTATCGATAGTCCATATCTCGGAAACTATAAGAGATAATGCAATTTGGCAACCGGCAATGTAATTAGCATGCCGAATATTACTTGGAATGTGAATTGGAACGAAATCGCCAATAGATAAGACCATTTTACAATTTGGGCCCAAGTTAGAAGCAGAGCCTAAGGTGTAAATTATTGATAGTCCATATCTCGGAAACTATAAGAGATAATGCAATTTCGCAATCGGCAATGTAATTAGCATGCCGAATATCACTTGGAATGTGAATTGGGAGGAAATCGCCAATAGATAAGACCATTTTACAATTTGGGCCCAAGTTAGAAGCAGAGCCTAAGGTGTAAATTATCGATAGTCCATATCTCGGAAACTATAAGAGATAATGCAATTTGGCAACCGGCAATGTAATTAGCATGCCGAATATTACTTGGAATGTGAATTGGAACGAAATCGCCAATAGATAAGACCATTTTACAATTTGGGCCCAAGTTAGAAGCAGAGCCTAAGGTGTAAATTATCGAGAGTCCATATCTCGGAAACTATAAGAGATAATGCAATTTGGCAACCGGCAGTGTAATTAGCATGCCGAATATTACGTGGAATGTGAATTGGAACGAAATCGCCAATAGATAAGACCATTTTACAATTTGGGCCCAAGTTAGAAGCAGAGCCTAAGGTGTAAATTATTGATAGTCCATATCTCGGAAACTATAAGAGATAATGCAATTTCGCAACCGGCAATGTAATTAGCATGCCGAATATTACTTGGAGTGTGAATTGGAACGAAATCGCCAATAGGTAAGACCATTTTACAATTTGGGCCCAAGTTAGAAGCAGAGCCTAAGGTGTAAATTATCGATAGTCCATATCTCGGAAACTATAAGAGATAATGCAATTTGGCAACCGGCAAT
Source organism: Rhynchophorus ferrugineus (assembly GCF_030347505.1). Classification (NCBI taxonomy): domain Eukaryota; kingdom Metazoa; phylum Arthropoda; class Insecta; order Coleoptera; family Curculionidae; genus Rhynchophorus; species Rhynchophorus ferrugineus. Next base: position 68,438 of record NW_027472825.1, read on the forward strand.
GTAATTAGCATGCCGAATATTACTTGGAATGTGAATTGGAACGAAATCGCCAATAGATAAGGCCATTTTACAATTTGGGCCCAAGTTAGAAGCAGAGCCTAAGGTGTAAATTATCGATAGTCCATATCCCGGAAACTATAAGAGATAATGCAATTTGGCAACCGGCAATGTAATTAGCATGCCGAATATTACTTGGAATGTGAATTGGAACGAAATCGCCAATAGATAAGACCATTTTACAATTTGGGCCCAAGTTAGAAGCAGAGCCTAAGGTGTAAATTATTGATAGTCCATATCTCGGAAACTATAAGAGATAATGCAATTTGGCAACCGGCAATGTAATTAGCATGCCGAATATTACTTGGAATGTGAATTGGAACGAAATCGCCAATAGATAAGACCATTTTACAATTTGGGCCCAAGTTAGAAGCAGAGCCTAAGGTGTAAATTATCGATAGTCCATATCTCGGAAACTATAAGAGATAATGCAATTTGGCAACACGCAATGTAATTAGCATGCCGAATATTACTTGGAATGTTAATTGGAACGAAATCGCCAATAGATAAGACCATTTTACAATTTGGGCCCAAGTTAGAAGCAGAGCCTAAGGTGTAAATTATTGATAGTCCATATCTCGGAAACTATAAGAGATAATGCAATTTCGCAACCGGCAATGTAATTAGCATGCCGAATATCACTTGGAATGTGAATTGGGACGAAATCGCCAATAGATAAGACCATTTTACAATTTGGGCCCAAGTTAGAAGCAGAGCCTAAGGTGTAAATTATCGATAGTCCATATCTCGGAAACTATAAGAGATAATGCAATTTGGCAACCGGAAATGTAATTAGCATGCCGAATATTACTTGGAATGTGAATTGGAACGAAATCGCCAATAGATAAGACCATTTTACAATTTGGGCCCAAGTTAGAAGCAGAGCCTAAGGTGTAAATTATCGATAGTCCATATCTCGGAAACTATAAGAGATAATGCAATTTGGCAACCGGCAATGTAATTAGCATGCCGAATATTACTTGGAATGTGAATTGGAACGAAATCGCCAATAGATAAGACCATTTTACAATTTGGGCCCAAGTTAGAAGCAGAGCCTAAGGTGTAAATTATCGATAGTCCATATCTCGGAAACTATAAGAGATAATGCAATTTGGCAACCGGCAATGTAATTAGCATGCCGAATATTACTTGGAATGTGAATTGGAACGAAATCGCCAATAGTTAAGACCATTTTACAATTTGGGCCCAAGTTATAAGCAGAGCCTATGGTGTAAATTATCATTAGTCCATATCTCGGAAACTATAAGAGATAATGCAATTTGGCAACCGGCAATGTAATTAGCATGCCGAATATTACTTGGAATGTGAATTGGAACGAAATCGCCAATAGATAAGACCATTTTACAATTTGGGCCCAAGTTAGAAGCAGAGCCTAAGGTGTAAATTATCGATAGTCCATATCCCGGAAACTATAAGAGTTAATGCAATTTGGCAACCGGCAATGTAATTAGCATGCCGAATATTACTTGGAATGTGAATTGGAACGAAATCGCCAATAGATAAGACCATTTTACAATTTGGGCCCAAGTTAGAAGCAGAGCCTAAGGTGTAAATTATCGATAGTCCATATCTCGGAAACTATAAGAGATAATGCAATTTGGCAACCGGCAATGTAATTAGCATGCCGATATATTACTTGGAATGTGAATTGGAACGAAATCGCCAATAGATAAGACCATTTTACAATTTGGGCCCAAGTTAGAAGCAGAGCCTAAGGTGTAAATTATCGATAGTCCATATCTCGGAAACTATAAGAGATAATGCAATTTGGCAACCGGCAATGTAATTAGCATGCCGAATATTACTTGGAATGTGAATTGGAACGAAAACGCCAATAGATAAGACCATTTTACAATTTGGGCCCAAGTTAGAAGCAGAGGCTAAGGTGTAAATTATCGATAGTCCATATCTCGGAAACTATAAGAGATAATGCAATTTGGCAACCGGCAATGTAATTAGCATGCCGAATATTACTTGGAATGTGAATTGGAACGAAATCGCCAATAGATAAGACCATTTTACAATTTGGGCCCAAGTTAGAAGCAGAGCCTAAGGTGTAAATTATTGATAGTCCATATCTCGGAAACTATAAGAGATAATGCAATTTCGCAACCGGCAATGTAATTAGCATGCCGAATATTACTTGGAGTGTGAATTGGAACGAAATCGCCAATAGATAAGACTATTTTACAATTAGGGCCCAAGTTAGAAGCAGAGCCTAAGGTGTAAATTATCGATAGTCCATATCTCGGAAACTATAAGAGATAATGCAATTTGGCAACCGGCAATGTAATTAGCATGCCGAATATTACTTGGAATGTGAATTGGAACGAAATCGCCAATAGATAAGGCCATTTTACAATTTGGGCCAAAGTTAGAAGCAGAGCCTAAGGTGTAAATTATCGATAGTCCATATCTCGGAAACTATAAGAGATAATGCAATTTGGCAACCGGCAATGTAATTAGCATGCCGAGTATTACTTGGAATGTGAATTGGAACGAAATCGCCAATAGATAAGACCATTTTACAATTTGGGCCCAAGTTAGAAGCAGAGCCTAAGGTGTAAATTATCGATAGTCCATATCTCGGAAACTATAAGAGATAATGCAATTTGGCAACCGGCAATGTAATTAGCATGCCGAATATTACTTGGAATGTGAATTGGAACGAAATCGCCAATAGAGAAGACCATTTTACAATTTGGGCCCAAGTTAGAAGCAGAGCCTAAGGTGTAAATTATCGATAGTCCATATCTCGGAAACTATAAGAGATAATGCAATTTGGCAACCGGCAATGTAATTAGCAAGCCGAATATTACTTGGATTGTGAATTGGAACGAAAACGCCAATAGATAAGACCATTTTACAATTTGGGCCCAAGTTAGAAGCAGAGGCTAAGGTGTAAATTATCGATAGTCCATATCTCGGAAACTATAAGAGATAATGCAATTTGGCAACCGGCAATGTAATTAGCATGCCGAATATTACTTGGAATGTGAATTGGAACGAAATCGCCAATAGATAAGACCATTTTACAATTTGGGCCCAAGTTAGAAGCAGAGCCTAAGTTGTAAATTATTGATAGTCCATATCTCGGAAACTATAAGAGATAATGCAATTTCGCAACCGGCAATGTAATTAGCATGCCGAATATTACTTGGAGTGTGAATTGGAACGAAATCGCCAATAGATAAGACCATTTTATAATTTGGGCCCAAGTTAGAAGCAGAGCCTAAGGTGTAAATTATCGATAGTCCATATCTCGGAAACTATAAGAGATAATGCAATTTGGCAACCGGCAATGTAATTAGCATGCCGAATATTACTTGGAATGTGAATTGGAACGAAATCGCCAATAGATAAGACCATTTTACAATTTGTGCCCAATTTAGAAGCAGAGCCTAAGGTGTAAATTATCGATAGTCCATATCTCGGAAACTATAAGAGATAATGCAATTTGGCAACCGGCAATGTAATTAGCATGCCGAGTATTACTTGGAATGTGAATTGGAACGAAATCGCCAATAGATAAGACCATTTTACAATTTGGGCCCAAGTTAGAAGCAGAGCCTAAGGTGTAAATTATCGATAGTCCATATCTCGGAAACTATAAGAGATAATGCAATTTGGCAACCGGCAATGTAATTAGCATGCCGAATATTACTTGGAATGTGAATTGGAACGAAATCGCCAATAGATAAGACCATTTTACAATTTGGGCCCAAGTTAGAAGCAGAGCCTAAGGTGTAAATTATTGATAGTCCATATCTCGGAAACTATAAGAGATAATGCAATTTCGCAATCGGCAATGTAATTAGCATGCCGAATATTACTTGGAATGTGAATTGGAACGAAATCGCCAATAGATAAGACCATTTTACAATTTGGGCCCAAATGCCATTTTGGCAACCGGCAATGTAATTAGCATGCCGAATATTACTTGGAATGTGAATTGGAACGAAATCGCCAATAGATAAGACCATTTTACAATTTGGGCCCAAGTTAGAAGCAGAGCCTAAGGTGTAAATTATCGAGAGTCCATATCTCGGAAACTATAAGAGATAATGCAATTTGGCAACCGGCAATGTAATTAGCATGCCGAATATTACTTGGAATGTGAATTGGAACGAAATCGCCAATAGATAAGACCATTTTACAATTTGGGCCCAAGTTAGAAGCAGAGCCTAAGGTGTAAATTATTGATAGTCCATATCTCGGAAACTATAAGAGATAATGCAATTTCGCAACCGGCAATGTAATTAGCATGCCGAATATTACTTGGAGTGTGAATTGGAACGAAATCGCCAATAGGTAAGACCATTTTACAATTTGGGCCCAAGTTAGAAGCAGAGCCTAAGGTGTAAATTATCGATAGTCCATATCTCGGAAACTATAAGAGATAATGCAATTTGGCAACCGGCAATGTAATTAGCATGCCGAATATTACTTGGAATGTGAATTGGAACGAAATCGCCAATAGATAAGGCCATTTTACAATTTGGGCCCAAGTTAGAAGCAGAGCCTAAGGTGTAAATTATCGATAGTCCATATCTCGGAAACTATAAGAGATAATGTAATTTGGCAACCGGCAATGTAATTAGCATGCCGAATATTACTTGGAATGTGAATTGGAACGAAATCGCCAATAGATAAGACCATTTTACAATTTGGGCCCAAGTTAGAAGCAGAGCCTAAGGTGTAAATTATTGATAGTCCATATCTCGGAAACTATAAGAGATAATGCAATTTGGCAACCGGCAATGTAATTAGCATGCCGAATATTACTTGGAATGTGAATTGGAACGAAATCGCCAATAGATAAGACCATTTTACAATTTGGGCCCAAGTTAGAAGCAGAGCCTAAGGTGTAAATTATCGATAGTCCATATCTCGGAAACTATAAGAGATAATGCAATTTGGCAACCGGCAACGTAATTAGCATGACGAATATTACTTGGAATGTGAATTGGAACGAAATCGTCAATAGGTAAGACCATTTTACAATTTGGGCCCAAGTTAGAAGCATAGCCTAAGGTGTAAATTATCGATAGTCCATATCTCGGAAACTATAAGAGATAATGCAATTTGGCAACCGGCAATGTAATTAGCATGCCGAATATTACTTGGAATGTGAATTGGAACGAAATCGCCAATAGATAAGACCATTTTACAATTTGGGCCCAAGTTAGAAGCAGAGCCTAAGGTGTAAATTATGGATAGTCCATATCTCGGAAACTATAAGAGATAATGCAATTTCGCAACCGGCAATGTAATTAGCATGCCGAATATCACTTGGAATGTGAATTGGGACGAAATCGCCAATAGATAAGACCATTTTACAATTTGGGCCCAAGTTAGAAGCAGAGCCTAAGGTGTAAATTATCGATAGTCCATATCTCGGAAACTATAAGAGATAATGCAATTTGGCAACCGGCAATGTAATTAGCATGCCGAATATTACTTGGAATGTGAATTGGAACGAAATCGCCAATAGATAAGACCATTTTACAATTTGGGCCCAAGTTAGAAGCAGAGCCTAAGGTGTAAATTATAGATAGTCCATATCTCGGAAACTATAAGAGATAATGCAATTTGGCAACCGACAATGTAATTAGCATGCCGAATATTACTTGGAATGTGAATTGGAACGAAATCGCCAATAGATAAGACCATTTTACAATTTGGGCCCAAGTTAGAAGCAGAGCCTAAGGTGTAAATTATCGATAGTCCATATCTCGGAAACTATAAGAGATAATGCAATTTGGCAACCGGCAATGTAATTAGCATGCCGAATATTACTTGGAATGTGAATTGGAACGAAATCGCCAATAGATAAGACCATTTTACAATTTGGGCCCAAGTTATAAGCAGAGCCTATGGTGTAAATTATCGATAGTCCATATCTCGGAAACTATAAGAGATAATGCAATTTGGCAACCGCCAATGTAATTAGCATGCCGAATATTACTTGGAATGTGAATTGGAACGAAATCGCCAATAGATAAGACCATTTTACAATTTGGGCCCAAGTTAGAAGCAGAGCCTAAGGTGTAAATTATCGATAGTCCATATCTCGGAAACTATAAGAGATAATGCAATTTGGCAACCGGCAATGTAATTAGCATGCCGAATATTACTTGGAATGTGAATTGGAACGAAAACGCCAATAGATAAGACCATTTTACAATTTGGGCCCAAGTTAGAAGCAGAGGCTAAGGTGTAAATTATCGATAGTCCATATCTCGGAAACTATAAGAGATAATGCAATTTGGCAACCAGCAATGTAATTAGCATGCCGAATATTACTTGGAATGTGAATTGGAACGAAATCGCCAATAGATAAGACCATTTTACAATTTGGGCCCAAGTTAGAAGCAGAGCCTAAGGTGTAAATTATTGATAGTCCATATCTCGGAAACTATAAGAGATAATGCAATTTCGCAACCGGCAATGTAATTAGCATGCCGAATATTACTTGGAGTGTGAATTGGAACGAAATCGCCAATAGATAAGACTATTTTACAATTAGGGCCCAAGTTAGAAGCAGAGCCTAAGGTGTAAATTATTGATAGTCCATATCTCGGAAACTATAAGAGATAATGCAATTTGGCAACCGGCAATGTAATTAGCATGCCGAATATTACTTGGAATGTGAATTGGAACGAAATCGCCAATAGATAAGGCCATTTTACAATTTGGGCCCAAGTTAGAAGCAGAGCCTAAGGTGTAAATTATCGATAGTCCATATCTCGGAAACTATAAGAGATAATGCAATTTGGCAACCGGCAATGTAATTAGCATGCCGAGTATTACTTGGAATGTGAATTGGAACGAAATCGCCAATAGATAAGACCATTTTACAATTTTAGCCCAAGTTAGAAGCAGAGCCTAAGGTGTAAATTATCGATAGTCCATATCTCGGAAACTATAAGAGATAATGCAATTTGGCAACCGGCAATGTAATTAGCATGCCGAATATTACTTGGAATGTGAATTGGAACGAAATCGCCAATAGATAAGACCATTTTACAATTTGGGCCCCAGTTAGAAGCAGAGCCTAAGGTGTAAATTATTGATAGTCCATATCTCGGAAACTATAAGAGATAATGCAATTTCGCAATCGGCAATGTAATTAGCATGCCGAATATCACTTGGAATGTGAATTGGGACGAAATCGCCAATAGATAAGACCATTTTACAATTTGGGCCCAAGTTAGAAGCAGAGCCTAAGGTGTAAATTATCGATAGTCCATATCTCGGAAACTATAAGAGATAATGCAATTTGGCAACCGGCAATGTAATTAGCATGCCGAATATTACTTGGAATGTGAATGGGAACGAAATCGCCAATAGATAAGACCATTTTACAATTTGGGCCCAAGTTAGAAGCAGAGCCTAAGGTGTAAATTATCGAGAGTCCAGATCTCGGAAACTATAAGAGATAATGCAATTTGGCAACCGGCAATGTAATTAGCATGCCGAATATATCTTGGAATGTGAATTGGAACGAAATCGCCAATAGATAAGACCATTTTACAATTTGGGCCCAAGTTAGAAGCAGAGCCTAAGGTGTAAATTATTGATAGTCCATATCTCGGAAACTATAAGAGATAATGCAATTTCGCAACCGGCAATGTAATTAGCATGCCGAATATTACTTGGAGTGTGAATTGGAACGAAATCGCCAATAGGTAAGACCATTTTACAATTTGGGCCCAAGTTAGAAGCAGAGCCTAAGGTGTAAATTATCGATAGTCCATATCTCGGAAACTATAAGAGATAATGCAATTTGGCAACCGGCAATGTAATTAGCATGCCGAATATTACTTGGAATGTGAATTGGAACGAAATCGCTAATAGATAAGGCCATTTTACAATTTGGGCCCAAGTTAGAAGCAGAGCCTAAGGTGTAAATTATCGATAGTCCATATCTCGGAAACTATAAGAGATAATGCAATTTGGCAACCGGCAATGTAATTAGCATGCCGAATATTACTTGGAATGTGAATTGGAACGAAATCGCCAATAGATAAGACCATTTTACAATTTGGGCCCAAGTTAGAAGCAGAGCCTAAGGTGTAAATTATCGATAGTCCATATCTCGGAAACTATAAGAGATAATGCAATTTGGCAACCGGCAACGTAATTAGCATGACGAATATTACTCGGAATGTGAATTGGAACGAAATCGTCAATAGGTAAGACCATTTTACAATTTGGGCCCAAGTTAGAAGCATAGCCTAAGGTGTAAATTATCGATAGTCCATATCTCGGAAACTATAAGAGATAATGCAATTTGGCAACCGGCAATGTAATTAGCATGCCGAATATTACTTGGAATGTGAATTGGAACGAAATCGCCAATAGATAAGACCATTTTACAATTTGGGCCCAAGTTAGAAGCAGAGCCTAAGGTGTAAATTATGGATAGTCCATATCTCGGAAACTATAAGAGATAATGCAATTTCGCAACCGGCAATGTAATTAGCATGCCGAATATCACTTGGAATGTGAATTGGGACGAAATCGCCAATAGATAAGACCATTTTACAATTTGGGCCCAAGTTAGAAGCAGAGCCTAAGGTGTAAATTATCGATAGTCCATATCTCGGAAACTATAAGAGATAATGCAATTTGGCAACCGGCAATGTAATTAGCATGCCGAATATTACTTGGAATGTGAATTGGAACGAAATCGCCAATAGATAAGACCATTTTACAATTTGGGCCCAAGTTAGAAGCAGAGCCTAAGGTGTAAATTATAGATAGTCCATATCTCGGAAACTATAAGAGATAATGCAATTTGGCAACCGACAATGTAATTAGCATGCCGAATATTACTTGGAATGTGAATTGGAACGAAATCGCCAATAGATAAGACCATTTTACAATTTGGGCCCAAGTTAGAAGCAGAGCCTAAGGTGTAAATTATCGATAGTCCATATCTCGGAAACTATAAGAGATAATGCAATTTGGCAACCGGCAATGTAATTAGCATGCCGAATATTACTTGGAATGTGAATTGGAACGAAATCGCCAATAGATAAGACCATTTTACAATTTGGGCCCAAGTTATAAGCAGAGCCTATGGTGTAAATTATCGATAGTCCATATCTCGGAAACTATAAGAGATAATGCAATTTGGCAACCGCCAATGTAATTAGCATGCCGAATATTACTTGGAATGTGAATTGGAACGAAATCGCCAATAGATAAGACCATTTTACAATTTGGGCCCAAGTTAGAAGCAGAGCCTAAGGTGTAAATTATCGATAGTCCATATCTCGGAAACTATAAGAGATAATGCAATTTGGCAACCGGCAATGTAATTAGCATGCCGAATATTACTTGGAATGTGAATTGGAACGAAAACGCCAATAGATAAGACCATTTTACAATTTGGGCCCAAGTTAGAAGCAGAGGCTAAGGTGTAAATTATCGATAGTCCATATCTCGGAAACTATAAGAGATAATGCAATTTGGCAACCAGCAATGTAATTAGCATGCCGAATATTACTTGGAATGTGAATTGGAACGAAATCGCCAATAGATAAGACCATTTTACAATTTGGGCCCAAGTTAGAAGCAGAGCCTAAGGTGTAAATTATTGATAGTCCATATCTCGGAAACTATAAGAGATAATGCAATTTCGCAACCGGCAATGTAATTAGCATGCCGAATATTACTTGGAGTGTGAATTGGAACGAAATCGCCAATAGATAAGACTATTTTACAATTAGGGCCCAAGTTAGAAGCAGAGCCTAAGGTGTAAATTATCGATAGTCCATATCTCGGAAACTATAAGAGATAATGCAATTTGGCAACCGGCAATGTAATTAGCATGCCGAATATTACTTGGAATGTGAATTGGAACGAAATCGCCAATAGATAAGGCCATTTTACAATTTGGGCCCAAGTTAGAAGCAGAGCCTAAGGTGTAAATTATCGATAGTCCATATCTCGGAAACTATAAGAGATAATGCAATTTGGCAACCGGCAATGTAATTAGCATGCCGAGTATTACTTGGAATGTGAATTGGAACGAAATCGCCAATAGATAAGACCATTTTACAATTTTAGCCCAAGTTAGAAGCAGAGCCTAAGGTGTAAATTATTGATAGTCCATATCTCGGAAACTATAAGAGATAATGCAATTTCGCAATCGGCAATGTAATTAGCATGCCGAATATCACTTGGAATGTGAATTGGGACGAAATCGCCAATAGATAAGACCATTTTACAATTTGGGCCCCAGTTAGAAGCAGAGCCTAAGGTGTAAATTATTGATAGTCCATATCTCGGAAACTATAAGAGATAATGCAATTTCGCAATCGGCAATGTAATTAGCATGCCGAATATCACTTGGAATGTGAATTGGGACGAAATCGCCAATAGATAAGACCATTTTACAATTTGGGCCCAAGTTAGAAGCAGAGCCTAAGGTGTAAATTATCGATAGTCCATATCTCGGAAACTATAAGAGATAATGCAATTTGGCAACCGGCAATGTAATTAGCATGCCGAATATTACTTGGAATGTGAATTGGAACGAAATCGCCAATAGATAAGACCATTTTACAATTTGGGCCCAAGTTAGAAGCAGAGCCTAAGGTGTAAATTATCGAGAGTCCAGATCTCGGAAACTATAAGAGATAATGCAATTTGGCAACCGGCAATGTAATTAGCATGCCGAATATTACTTGGAATGTGAATTGGAACGAAATCGCCAATAGATAAGACCATTTTACAATTTGGGCCCCAGTTAGAAGCAGAGCCTAAGGTGTAAATTATTGATAGTCCATATCTCGGAAACTATAAGAGATAATGCAATTTCGCAATCGGCAATGTAATTAGCATGCCGAATATCACTTGGAATGTGAATTGGGACGAAATCGCCAATAGATAAGACCATTTTACAATTTGGGCCCAAGTTAGAAGCAGAGCCTAAGGTGTAAATTATCGATAGTCCATATCTCGGAAACTATAAGAGATAATGCAATTTGGCAACCGGCAATGTAATTAGCATGCCGAATATTACTTGGAATGTGAATGGGAACGAAATCGCCAATAGATAAGACCATTTTACAATTTGGGCCCAAGTTAGAAGCAGAGCCTAAGGTGTAAATTATCGAGAGTCCAGATCTCGGAAACTATAAGAGATAATGCAATTTGGCAACCGGCAATGTAATTAGCATGCCGAATATTACTTGGAATGTGAATTGGAACGAAATCGCCAATAGATAAGACCATTTTACAATTTGGGCCCAAGTTAGAAGCAGAGCCTAAGGTGTAAATTATTGATAGTCCATATCTCGGAAACTATAAGAGATAATGCAATTTCGCAACCGGCAATGTAATTAGCATGCCGAATATTACTTGGAGTGTGAATTGGAACGAAATCGCCAATAGGTAAGACCATTTTACAATTTGGGCCCAAGTTAGAAGCAGAGCCTAAGGTGTAAATTATCGATAGTCCATATCTCGGAAACTATAAGAGATAATGCAATTTGGCAACCGGCAATGTAATTAGCATGCCGAATATTACTTGGAATGTGAATTGGAACGAAATCGCTAATAGATAAGGCCATTTTACAATTTGGGCCCAAGTTAGAAGCAGAGCCTAAGGTGTAAATTATCGATAGTCCATATCTCGGAAACTATAAGAGATAATGCAATTTGGCAACCGGCAATGTAATTAGCATGCCGAATATTACTTGGAATGTGAATTGGAACGAAATCGCCAATAGATAAGACCATTTTACAATTTGGGCCCAAGTTAGAAGCAGAGCCTAAGGTGTAAATTATCGATAGTCCATATCTCGGAAACTATAAGAGATAATGCAATTTGGCAACCGGCAACGTAATTAGCATGACGAATATTACTTGGAATGTGAATTGGAACGAAATCGTCAATAGGTAAGACCATTTTACAATTTGGGCCCAAGTTAGAAGCATAGCCTAAGGTGTAAATTATCGATAGTCCATATCTCGGAAACTATAAGAGATAATGCAATTTGGCAACCGGCAATGTAATTAGCATGCCGAATATTACTTGGAATGTGAATTGGAACGAAATCGCCAATAGATAAGACCATTTTACAATTTGGGCCCAAGTTAGAAGCAGAGCCTAAGGTGTAAATTATGGATAGTCCATATCTCGGAAACTATAAGAGATAATGCAATTTCGCAACCGGCAATGTAATTAGCATGCCGAATATCACTTGGAATGTGAATTGGGACGAAATCGCCAATAGATAAGACCATTTTACAATTTGGGCCCAAGTTAGAAGCAGAGCCTAAGGTGTAAATTATCGATAGTCCATATCTCGGAAACTATAAGAGATAATGCAATTTGGCAACCGGCAATGTAATTAGCATGCCGAATATTACTTGGAATGTGAATTGGAACGAAATCGCCAATAGATAAGACCATTTTACAATTTGGGCCCAAGTTAGAAGCAGAGCCTAAGGTGTAAATTATAGATAGTCCATATCTCGGAAACTATAAGAGATAATGCAATTTGGCAACCGACAATGTAATTAGCATGCCGAATATTACTTGGAATGTGAATTGGAACGAAATCGCCAATAGATAAGACCATTTTACAATTTGGGCCCAAGTTAGAAGCAGAGCCTAAGGTGTAAATTATCGATAGTCCATATCTCGGAAACTATAAGAGATAATGCAATTTGGCAACCGGCAATGTAATTAGCATGCCGAATATTACTTGGAATGTGACTTGGAACGAAATCGCCAATAGATAAGACCATTTTACAATTTGGGCCCAAGTTATAAGCAGAGCCTATGGTGTAAATTATCGATAGTCCATATCTCGGAAACTATAAGAGATAATGCAATTTGGCAACCGGCAATGTAATTAGCATGCCGAATATTACTTGGAATGTGAATTGGAACGAAAACGCCAATAGATAAGACCATTTTACAATTTGGGCCCAAGTTAGAAGCAGAGGCTAAGGTGTAAATTATCGATAGTCCATATCTCGGAAACTATAAGAGATAATGCAATTTGGCAACCAGCAATGTAATTAGCATGCCGAATATTACTTGGAATGTGAATTGGAACGAAATCGCCAATAGATAAGACCATTTTACAATTTGGGCCCAAGTTAGAAGCAGAGCCTAAGGTGTAAATTATTGATAGTCCATATCTCGGAAACTATAAGAGATAATGCAATTTCGCAACCGGCAATGTAATTAGCATGCCGAATATTACTTGGAGTGTGAATTGGAACGAAATCGCCAATAGATAAGACTATTTTACAATTAGGGCCCAAGTTAGAAGCAGAGCCTAAGGTGTAAATTATCGATAGTCCATATCTCGGAAACTATAAGAGATAATGCAATTTGGCAACCGGCAATGTAATTAGCATGCCGAATATTACTTGGAATGTGAATTGGAACGAAATCGCCAATAGATAAGGCCATTTTACAATTTGGGCCCAAGTTAGAAGCAGAGCCTAAGGTGTAAATTATCGATAGTCCATATCTCGGAAACTATAAGAGATAATGCAATTTGGCAACCGGCAATGTAATTAGCATGCCGAGTATTACTTGGAATGTGAATTGGAACGAAATCGCCAATAGATAAGACCATTTTACAATTTTAGCCCAAGTTAGAAGCAGAGCCTAAGGTGTAAATTATCGATAGTCCATATCTCGGAAACTATAAGAGATAATGCAATTTGGCAACCGGCAATGTAATTAGCATGCCGAATATTACTTGGAATGTGAATTGGAACGAAATCGCCAATAGATAAGACCATTTTACAATTTGGGCCCCAGTTAGAAGCAGAGCCTAAGGTGTAAATTATTGATAGTCCATATCTCGGAAACTATAAGAGATAATGCAATTTCGCAATCGGCAATGTAATTAGCATGCCGAATATCACTTGGAATGTGAATTGGGACGAAATCGCCAATAGATAAGACCATTTTACAATTTGGGCCCAAGTTAGAAGCAGAGCCTAAGGTGTAAATTATCGATAGTCCATATCTCGGAAACTATAAGAGATAATGCAATTTGGCAACCGGCAATGTAATTAGCATGCCGAATATCACTTGGAATGTGAATTGGAACGAAATCGCCAATAGATAAGACCATTTTACAATTTGGGCCCAAGTTAGAAGCAGAGCCTAAGGTGTAAATTATCGAGAGTCCAGATCTCGGAAACTATAAGAGATAATGCAATTTGGCAACCGGCAATGTAATTAGCATGCCGAATATTACTTGGAATGTGAATTGGAACGAAATCGCCAATAGATAAGACCATTTTACAATTTGGGCCCAAGTTAGAAGCAGAGCCTAAGGTGTAAATTATTGATAGTCCATATCTCGGAAACTATAAGAGATAATGCAATTTCGCAACCGGCAATGTAATTAGCATGCCGAATATTACTTGGAGTGTGAATTGGAACGAAATCGCCAATAGGTAAGACCATTTTACAATTTGGGCCCAAGTTAGAAGCAGAGCCTAAGGTGTAAATTATCGATAGTCCATATCTCGGAAACTATAAGAGATAATGCAATTTGGCAACCGGCAATGTAATTAGCATGCCGAATATTACTTGGAATGTGAATTGGAACGAAATCGCTAATAGATAAGGCCATTTTACAATTTGGGCCCAAGTTAGAAGCAGAGCCTAAGGTGTAAATTATCGATAGTCCATATCTCGGAAACTATAAGAGATAATGCAATTTGGCAACCGGCAATGTAATTAGCATGCCGAATATTACTTGGAATGTGAATTGGAACGAAATCGCCAATAGATAAGACCATTTTACAATTTGGGCCCAAGTTAGACGCAGAGCCTAAGATGTAAATTATTGATAGTCCATATCTCGGAAACTATAAGAGATAATGCAATTTGGCAACCGGCAATGTAATTAGCATGCCGAATATTACTTGGAATGTGAATTGGAACGAAATCGCCAATAGATAAGACCATTTTACAATTTGGGCCCAAGTTAGAAGCAGAGCCTAAGGTGTAAATTATCGATAGTCCATATCTCGGAAACTATAAGAGATGATGCAATTTGGCAACCGGCAATGTAATTAGCATGCCGAATATTACTTGGAATGTGGATTGGAACGAAATCGCCAATAGATAAGACCATTTTACAATTTGGGCCCAAGTTAGAAGCAGAGCCTAAGGTGTAAATTATCGATAGTCCATATCTCGGAAACTATAAGAGATAATGCAATTTGGCAGCCGGCAATGTAATTAGCATGCCGAATATTACTTGGAATGTGAATTGGAACGAAATCGCCAATAGATAAGACCATTTTACAATTTGGGCCCAAGTTAGAAGCAGAGCCTAAGATGTAAATTATTGATAGTCCATATCTCGGAAACTATAAGAGATAATGCAATTTCGCAACCGGCAATGTAATTAGCATGCCGAATATCACTTGGAATGTGAATTGGGACGAAATCGCCAATAGATAAGACCATTTTACAATTTGGGCCCAAGTTAGAAGCAGAGCCTAAGGTGTAAATTATCGATAGTCCATATCTCGGAAACTATAAGAGATAATGCAATTTGGCAACCGGCAATGTAATTAGCATGCCGAATATTACTTGGAATGTGAATTGGAACGAAATCGCCAATAGATAAGACCATTTTACAATTTGGGCCCAAGTTAGAAGCAGAGCCTAAGGTGTAAATTATCGATAGTCCATATCTCGGAAACTATAAGAGATAATGCAATTTGGCAACCGGCAATGTAATTAGCATGCCGAATATTACTTGGAATGTGAATTGGAACGAAATCGCCAATAGATAAGACCATTTTACAATTTGGGCCCAAGTTAGAAGCAGAGCCTAGGGTGTAAATTATCGATAGTCCATATCTCGGAAACTATAAGAGATAATGCAATTTGGCAACCGGCAATGTAATTAGCATGCCGAATATTACTTGGAATGTGAATTGGAACGAAATCGCCAATAGATAAGACCATTTTACAATTTGGGCCCAAGTTATAAGCAGAGCCTATGGTGTAAATTATCGATAGTCCATATCTCGGAAACTATAAGAGATAATGCAATTTGGCAACCGGCAATGTAATTAGCATGACGAATATTACTTGGAATGTGAATTGGAACGAAATCGCCAATAGATAAGACCATTTTACAATTTGGGCCCAAGTTAGAAGCAGAGCCTAAGGTGTAAATTATCGATAGTCCATATCTCGGAAACTATAAGAGTTAATGCAATTTGGCAACCGGCAATGTAATTAGCATGCCGAATATTACTTGGAATGTGAATTGGAACGAAATCGCCAATAGATAAGACCATTTTACAATTTGGGCCCAAGTTAGAAGCAGAGCCTAAGGTGTAAATTATCGATAGTCCATATCTCGGAAACTATAAGAGATAATGCAATTTGGCAACCGGCAATGTAATTAGCATGCCGAATATTACTTGGAATGTGAATTGGAACGAAATCGCCAATAGATAAGACCATTTTACGGTTTGGGCCCAAGTTAGAAGCAGAGCCTAAGGTGTAAATTATCGATAGTCCATATCTCGGAAACTATAAGAGATAATGCAATTTGGCAACCGGCAATGTAATTAGCATGCCGAATATTACTTGGAATGTGAATTGGAACGAAATCGCCAATAGATAAGACCATTTTACAATTTGGGCCCAAGTTAGAAGCAGAGCCTAAGGTGTAAATTATTGATAGTCCATATCTCGGAAACTATAAGAGATAATGCAATTTGGCAACCGGCAATGTAATTAGCATGCCGAATATTACTTGGAATGTGAATTGGAACGAAATCGCCAATAGATAAGACCATTTTACAATTTGGGCCCAAGTTAGAAGCAGAGCCTAAGGTGTAAATTATCGATAGTCCATATCTCGGAAACTATAAGAGATAATGCAATTTGGCAACCTGCAATGTAATTAGCATGCCGAATATTACTTGGAATGTGAATTGAAACGAAATCGCCAATAGATAAGACCATTTTACAATTTGGGCCCAAGTTAGAAGCAGAGCCTAAGGTGTAAATTATCGATAGTCCATATCTCGGAAACTATAAGAGATAATGCAATTTGGCAACCGGCAATGTAATTAGCATGCCGAATATTACTTGGAATGTGAATTGGAACGAAATCGCCAATAGATAAGACCATTTTACAATTTGGGCCCAAGTTAGAAGCAGAGCCTAAGGTGTAAATTATTGATAGTCCATATCTCGGAAACTATAAGAGATAATGCAATTTCGCAACCGGCAATGTAATTAGCATGCCGAATATCACTTGGAATGTGAATTGGGACGAAATCGCCAATAGATAAGACCATTTTACAATTTGGGCCCAAGTTAGAAGCAGAGCCTAAGGTGTAAATTATCGATAGTCCATATCTCGGAAACTATAAGAGATAATGCAATTTGGCAACCGGCAATGTAATTAGCATGCCGAATATTACTTGGAATGTGAATTGGAACGAAATCGCCAATAGATAAGACCATTTTACAATTTGGGCCCAAGTTAGAAGCAGAGCCTAAGGTGTAAATTATCGATAGTCCATATCTCGGAAACTATAAGAGATAATGCAATTTGGCAACCGGCAATGTAATTAGCATGCCGAATATTACTTGGAATGTGAATTGGAACGAAATCGCCAATAGATAAGACCATTTTACAATTTGGGCCCAAGTTATAAGCAGAGCCTATGGTGTAAATTATCGATAGTCCATATCTCGGAAACTATAAGAGATAATGCAATTTGGCAACCGGCAATGTAATTAGCATGCCGAATATTACTTGGAATGTGAATTGGAACGAAATCGCCAATAGATAAGACCATTTTACAATTTGGGCCCAAGTTAGAAGCAGAGCCTAAGGTGTAAATAATCGATAGTCCATATCTCGGAAACTATAAGAGTTAATGCAATTTGGCAACCGGCAATGTAATTAGCATGCCGAATATTACTTGGAATGTGAATTGGAACGAAATCGCCAATAGATAAGACCATTTTACAATTTGGGCCCAAGTTAGAAGCAGAGCCTAAGGTGTAAATTATCGATAGTCCATATCTCGGAAACTATAAGAGATAATGCAATTTGGCAACCGGTAATGTAATTAGCATGCCGAATATTACTTGGAATGTGAATTGGAACGAAATCGCCAATAGATAAGACCATTTTACAATTTGGGCCCAAGTTAGAAGCAGAGCCTAAGGTGTAAATTATCGATAGTCCATATCTCGGAAACTATAAGAGATAATGCAATTTGGCAACCGGCAATGCAATTAGCATGCCGAATATTACTTGGAATGTGAATTGGAACGAAATCGCCAATAGGTAAGACCATTTTACAATTTGGGCCCAAGTTAGAAGCAGAGCCTAAGGTGTAAATTATCGATAGTCTATATCTCGGAAACTATAAGAGATAATTCAATTTGGCAACCGGCAATGTAATTAGCATGCCGAATATTACTTGGAATGTGAATTGGAACGAAATCGCCAATAGATAAGACCATTTTACAATTTGGGCCCAAGTTAGAAGCAGAGCCTAAGGTGTAAATTATCGATAGTCCATATCTCGGAAACTATAAGAGATAATGCAATTTGGCAACCGGCAATGTAATTAGCATGCCGAATATTACTTGGAATGTGAATTGGAACGAAATCGCCAATAGATAAGACCATTTTACAATTTGGGCCCAAGTTAGAAGCAGAGCCTAAGGTGTAAATTATCGATAGTCCATATCTCGGAAACTATAAGAAATAATGCAATTTGGCAACCGGCAATGTAATTAGCATGCCGAATATTACTTGGAATGTGAATTGGAACGAAATCGCCAATAGATAAGGCCATTTTACAATTTGGGCCCAAGTTAGAAGCAGAGCCTAAGGTGTAAATTATCGATAGTCCATATCTCGGAAACTATAAGAGATAATGCAATTTGGCAACCGGCAATGTAATTAGCATGCCGAATATTACTTGGAATGTGAATTGGAACGAAATCGCCAATAGATAAGACCATTTTACAATTTGGGCCCAAGTTAGAAGCAGAGCCTAAGGTGTAAATTATTGATAGTCCATATCTCGGAAACTATAAGAGATAATGCAATTTCGCAACCGGCAATGTAATTAGCATGCCGAATATCACTTGGAATGTGAATTGGGACGAAATCGCCAATAGATAAGACCATTTTACAATTTGGGCCCAAGTTAGAAGCAGAGCCTAAGGTGTAAATTATCGATAGTCCATATCTCGGAAACTATAAGAGATAATGCAATTTGGCAACCGGAAATGTAATTAGCATGCCGAATATTACTTGGAATGTGAATTGGAACGAAATCGCCAATAGATAAGACCATTTTACAATTTGGGCCCAAGTTAGAAGCAGAGCCTAAGGTGTAAATTATCGATAGTCCATATCTCGGAAACTATAAGAGATAATGCAATTTGGCAACCGGCAATGTAATTAGCATGCCGAATATTACTTGGAATGTGAATTGGAACGAAATCGCCAATAGATAAGACCATTTTACAATTTGGGCCCAAGTTAGAAGCAGAGCCTAAGGTGTAAATTATCGATAGTCCATATCTCGGAAACTATAAGAGATAATGCAATTTGGCAACCGGCAATGTAATTAGCATGCCGAATATTACTTGGAATGTGAATTGGAACGAAATCGCCAATAGTTAAGACCATTTTACAATTTGGGCCCAAGTTATAAGCAGAGCCTATGGTGTAAATTATCATTAGTCCATATCTCGGAAACTATAAGAGATAATGCAATTTGGCAACCGGCAATGTAATTAGCATGCCGAATATTACTTGGAATGTGAATTGGAACGAAATCGCCAATAGATAAGACCATTTTACAATTTGGGCCCAAGTTAGAAGCAGAGCCTAAGGTGTAAATTATCGATAGTCCATATCTCGGAAACTATAAGAGTTAATGCAATTTGGCAACCGGCAATGTAATTAGCATGCCGAATATTACTTGGAATGTGAATTGGAACGAAATCGCCAATAGATAAGACCATTTTACAATTTGGGCCCAAGTTAGAAGCAGAGCCTAAGGTGTAAATTATCGATAGTCCATATCTCGGAAACTATAAGAGATAATGCAATTTGGCAACCGGCAATGTAATTAGCATGCCGAATATTACTTGGAATGTGAATTGGAACGAAATCGCCAATAGATAAGACCATTTTACAATTTGGGCCCAAGTTAGAAGCAGAGCCTAAGGTGTAAATTATCGATAGTCCATATCTCGGAAACTATAAGAGATAATGCAATTTGGCAACCGGCAATGTAATTAGTATGCCGAATATTACTTGGAATGTGAATTGGAACGAAAACGCCAATAGATAAGACCATTTTACAATTTGGGCCCAAGTTAGAAGCAGAGGCTAAGGTGTAAATTATCGATAGTCCATATCTCGGAAACTATAAGAGATAATGCAATTTGGCAACCGGCAATGTAATTAGCATGCCGAATATTACTTGGAATGTGAATTGGAACGAAATCGCCAATAGATAAGACCATTTTACAATTTGGGCCCAAGTTAGAAGCAGAGCCTAAGGTGTAAATTATTGATAGTCCATATCTCGGAAACTATAAGAGATAATGCAATTTCGCAACCGGCAATGTAATTAGCATGCCGAATATTACTTGGAGTGTGAATTGGAACGAAATCGCCAATAGATAAGACTATTTTACAATTAGGGCCCAAGTTAGAAGCAGAGCCTAAGGTGTAAATTATCGATAGTCCATATCTCGGAAACTATAAGAGATAATGCAATTTGGCAACCGGCAATGTAATTAGCATGCCGAATATTACTTGGAATGTGAATTGGAACGAAATCGCCAATAGATAAGGCCATTTTACAATTTGGGCCCAAGTTAGAAGCAGAGCCTAAGGTGTAAATTATCGATAGTCCATATCTCGGAAACTATAAGAGATAATGCAATTTGGCAACCGGCAATGTAATTAGCATGCCGAGTATTACTTGGAATGTGAATTGGAACGAAATCGCCAATAGATAAGACCATTTTACAATTTGGGCCCAAGTTAGAAGCAGAGCCTAAGGTGTAAATTATCGATAGTCCATATCTCGGAAACTATAAGAGATAATGCAATTTGGCAACCGGCAATGTAATTAGCATGCCGAATATTACTTGGAATGTGAATTGGAACGAAATCGCCAATAGAGAAGACCATTTTACAATTTGGGCCCAAGTTAGAAGCAGAGCCTAAGGTGTAAATTATCGATAGTCCATATCTCGGAAACTATAAGAGATAATGCAATTTGGCAACCGGCAATGTAATTAGCATGCCGAATATTACTTGGATTGTGAATTGGAACGAAAACGCCAATAGATAAGACCATTTTACAATTTGGGCCCAAGTTAGAAGCAGAGGCTAAGGTGTAAATTATCGATAGTCCATATCTCGGAAACTATAAGAGATAATGCAATTTGGCAACCGGCAATGTAATTAGCATGCCGAATATTACTTGGAATGTGAATTGGAACGAAATCGCCAATAGATAAGACCATTTTACAATTTGGGCCCAAGTTAGAAGCAGAGCCTAAGTTGTAAATTATTGATAGTCCATATCTCGGAAACTATAAGAGATAATGCAATTTCGCAACCGGCAATGTAATTAGCATGCCGAATATTACTTGGAGTGTGAATTGGAACGAAATCGCCAATAGATAAGACCATTTTATAATTTGGGCCCAAGTTAGAAGCAGAGCCTAAGGTGTAAATTATCGATAGTCCATATCTCGGAAACTATAAGAGATAATGCAATTTGGCAACCGGCAATGTAATTAGCATGCCGAATATTACTTGGAATGTGAATTGGAACGAAATCGCCAATAGATAAGACCATTTTACAATTTGTGCCCAAGTTAGAAGCAGAGCCTAAGGTGTAAATTATCGATAGTCCATATCTCGGAAACTATAAGAGATAATGCAATTTGGCAACCGGCAATGTAATTAGCATGCCGAGTATTACTTGGAATGTGAATTGGAACGAAATCGCCAATAGATAAGACCATTTTACAATTTGGGCCCAAGTTAGAAGCAGAGCCTAAGGTGTAAATTATCGATAGTCCATATCTCGGAAACTATAAGAGATAATGCAATTTGGCAACCGGCAATGTAATTAGCATGCCGAATATTACTTGGAATGTGAATTGGAACGAAATCGCCAATAGATAAGACCATTTTACAATTTGGGCCCAAGTTAGAAGCAGAGCCTAAGGTGTAAATTATTGATAGTCCATATCTCGGAAACTATAAGAGATAATGCAATTTCGCAATCGGCAATGTAATTAGCATGCCGAATATCACTTAGAATGTGAATTGGGACGAAATCGCCAATAGATAAGACCATTTTACAATTTGGGCCCAAGTTAGAAGCAGAGCCTAAGGTGTAAATTATCGAGAGTCCATATCTCGGAAACTATAAGAGATAATGCAATTTGGCAACCGGCAATGTAATTAGCATGCCGAATATTACTTGGAATGTGAATTGGAACGAAATCGCCAATAGATAAGACCATTTTACAATTTGGGCCCAAGTTAGAAGCAGAGCCTAAGGTGTAAATTATTGATAGTCCATATCTCGGAAACTATAAGAGATAATGCAATTTCGCAACCGGCAATGTAATTAGCATGCCGAATATTACTTGGAGTGTGAATTGGAACGAAATCGCCAATAGGTAAGACCATTTTACAATTTGGGCCCAAGTTAGAAGCAGAGCCTAAGGTGTAAATTATCGATAGTCCATATCTCGGAAACTATAAGAGATAATGCAATTTGGCAACCGGCAATGTAATTAGCATGCCGAATATTACTTGGAATGTGAATTGGAACGAAATCGCCAATAGATAAGGCCATTTTACAATTTTGGCCCAAGTTAGAAGCAGAGCCTAAGGTGTAAATTATCGATAGTCCATATCTCGGAAACTATAAGAGATAATGTAATTTGGCAACCGGCAATGTAATTAGCATGCCGAATATTACTTGGAATGTGAATTGGAACGAAATCGCCAATAGATAAGACCATTTTACAATTTGGGCCCAAGTTAGAAGCAGAGCCTAAGGTGTAAATTATTGATAGTCCATATCTCGGAAACTATAAGAGATAATGCAATTTGGCAACCGGCAATGTAATTAGCATGCCGAATATTACTTGGAATGTGAATTGGAACGAAATCGCCAATAGATAAGACCATTTTACAATTTGGGCCCAAGTTAGAAGCAGAGCCTAAGGTGTAAATTATCGATAGTCCATATCTCGGAAACTATAAGAGATAATGCAATTTGGCAACCGGCAATGTAATTAGCATGACGAATATTACTTGGAATGTGAATTGGAACGAAATCGTCAATAGGTAAGACCATTTTACAATTTGGGCCCAAGTTAGAAGCATAGCCTAAGGTGTAAATTATCGATAGTCCATATCTCGGAAACTATAAGAGATAATGCAATTTGGCAACCGGCAATGTAATTAGCATGCCGAATATTACTTGGAATGTGAATTGGAACGAAATCGCCAATAGATAAGACCATTTTACAATTTGGGCCCAAGTTAGAAGCAGAGCCTAAGGTGTAAATTATGGATAGTCCATATCTCGGAAACTATAAGAGATAATGCAATTTCGCAACCGGCAATGTAATTAGCATGCCGAATATCACTTGGAATGTGAATTGGGACGAAATCGCCAATAGATAAGACCATTTTACAATTTGGGCCCAAGTTAGAAGCAGAGCCTAAGGTGTAAATTATCGATAGTCCATATCTCGGAAACTATAAGAGATAATGCAATTTGGCAACCGGCAATGTAATTAGCATGCCGAATATTACTTGGAATGTGAATTGGAACGAAATCGCCAATAGATAAGACCATTTTACAATTTGGGCCCAAGTTAGAAGCAGAGCCTAAGGTGTAAATTATAGATAGTCCATATCTCGGAAACTATAAGAGATAATGCAATTTGGCAACCGACAATGTAATTAGCATGCCGAATATTACTTGGAATGCGAATTGGAACGAAATCGCCAATAGATAAGACCATTTTACAATTTGGGCCCAAGTTAGAAGCAGAGCCTAAGGTGTAAATTATCGATAGTCCATATCTCGGAAACTATAAGAGATAATGCAATTTGGCAACCGGCAATGTAATTAGCATGCCGAATATTACTTGGAATGTGAATTGGAACGAAATCGCCAATAGATAAGACCATTTTACAATTTGGGCCCAAGTTATAAGCAGAGCCTATGGTGTAAATTATCGATAGTCCATATCTCGGAAACTATAAGAGATAATGCAATTTGGCAACCGCCAATGTAATTAGCATGCCGGATATTACTTGGAATGTGAATTGGAACGAAATCGCCAATAGATAAGACCATTTTACAATTTGGGCCCAAGTTAGAAGCAGAGCCTAAGGTGTAAATTATCGATAGTCCATATCTCGGAAACTATAAGAGATAATGCAATTTGGCAACCGGCAATGTAATTAGCATGCCGAATATTACTTGGAATGTGAATTGGAACGAAAACGCCAATAGATAAGACCATTTTACAATTTGGGCCCAAGTTAGAAGCAGAGGCTAAGGTGTAAATTATCGATAGTCCATATCTCGGAAACTATAAGAGATAATGCAATTTGGCAACCAGCAATGTAATTAGCATGCCGAATATTACTTGGAATGTGAATTGGAACGAAATCGCCAATAGATAAGACCATTTTACAATTTGGGCCCAAGTTAGAAGCAGAGCCTAAGGTGTAAATTATTGATAGTCCATATCTCGGAAACTATAAGAGATAATGCAATTTCGCAACCGGCAATGTAATTAGCATGCCGAGTATTACTTGGAATGTGAATTGGAACGAAATCGCCAATAGATAAGACCATTTTACAATTTTAGCCCAAGTTAGAAGCAGAGCCTAAGGTGTAAATTATCGATAGTCCATATCTCGGAAACTATAAGAGATAATGCAATTTGGCAACCGGCAATGTAATTAGCATGCCGAATATTACTTGGAATGTGAATTGGAACGAAATCGCCAATAGATAAGACCATTTTACAATTTGGGCCCCAGTTAGAAGCAGAGCCTAAGGTGTAAATTATTGATAGTCCATATCTCGGAAACTATAAGAGATAATGCAATTTCGCAATCGGCAATGTAATTAGCATGCCGAATATCACTTGGAATGTGAATTGGGACGAAATCGCCAATAGATAAGACCATTTTACAATTTGGGCCCAAGTTAGAAGCAGAGCCTAAGGTGTAAATTATCGATAGTCCATATCTCGGAAACTATAAGAGATAATGCAATTTGGCAACCGGCAATGTAACTAGCATGCCGAATATTACTTGGAATGTGAATTGGAACGAAATCGCCAATAGATAAGACCATTTTACAATTTGGGCCCAAGTTAGAAGCAGAGCCTAAGGTGTAAATTATCGAGAGTCCAGATCTCGGAAACTATAAGAGATAATGCAATTTGGCAACCGGCAATGTAATTAGCATGCCGAATATTACTTGGAATGTGAATTGGAACGAAATCGCCAATAGATAAGACCATTTTACAATTTGGGCCCAAGTTAGAAGCAGAGCCTAAGGTGTAAATTATTGATAGTCCATATCTCGGAAACTATAAGAGATAATGCAATTTCGCAACCGGCAATGTAATTAGCATGCCGAATATTACTTGGAGTGTGAATTGGAACGAAATCGCCAATAGGTAAGACCATTTTACAATTTGGGCCCAAGTTAGAAGCAGAGCCTAAGGTGTAAATTATCGATAGTCCATATCTCGGAAACTATAAGAGATAATGCAATTTGGCAACCGGCAATGTAATTAGCATGCCGAATATTACTTGGAATGTGAATTGGAACGAAATCGCTAATAGATAAGGCCATTTTACAATTTGGGCCCAAGTTAGAAGCAGAGCCTAAGGTGTAAATTATCGATAGTCCATATCTCGGAAACTATAAGAGATAATGCAATTTGGCAACCGGCAATGTAATTAGCATGCCGAATATTACTTGGAATGTGAATTGGAACGAAATCGCCAATAGATAAGACCATTTTACAATTTGGGCCCAAGTTAGACGCAGAGCCTAAGGTGTAAATTATTGATAGTCCATATCTCGGAAACTATAAGAGATAATGCAATTTGGCAACCGGCAATGTAATTAGCATGCCGAATATTACTTGGAATGTGAATTGGAACGAAATCGCCAATAGATAAGACCATTTTACAATTTGGGCCCAAGTTAGAAGCAGAGCCTAAGGTGTAAATTATCGATAGTCCATATCTCGGAAACTATAAGAGATGATGCAATTTGGCAACCGGCAATGTAATTAGCATGCCGAATATTACTTGGAATGTGGATTGGAACGAAATCGCCAATAGATAAGACCATTTTACAATTTGGGCCCAAGTTAGAAGCAGAGCCTAAGGTGTAAATTATCGATAGTCCATATCTCGGAAACTATAAGAGATAATGCAATTTGGCAACCGGCAATGTAATTAGCATGCCGAATATTACTTGGAATGTGAATTGGAACGAAATCGCCAATAGATAAGACCATTTTACAATTTGGGCCCAAGTTAGAAGCAGAGCCTAAGGTGTAAATTATTGATAGTCCATATCTCGGAAACTATAAGAGATAATGCAATTTCGCAACCGGCAATGTAATTAGCATGCCGAATATCACTTGGAATGTGAATTGGGACGAAATCGCCAATAGATAAGACCATTTTACAATTTGGGCCCAAGTTAGAAGCAGAGCCTAAGGTGTAAATTATCGATAGTCCATATCTCGGAAACTATAAGAGATAATGCAATTTGGCAACCGGCAATGTAATTAGCATGCCGAATATTACTTGGAATGTGAATTGGAACGAAATCGCCAATAGATAAGACCATTTTACAATTTGGGCCCAAGTTAGAAGCAGAGCCTAAGGTGTAAATTATCGATAGTCCATATCTCGGAAACTATAAGAGATAATGCAATTTGGCAACCGGCAATGTAATTAGCATGCCGAATATTACTTGGAATGTGAATTGGAACGAAATCGCCAATAGATAAGACCATTTTACAATTTGGGCCCAAGTTAGAAGCAGAGCCTAGGGTGTAAATTATCGATAGTCCATATCTCGGAAACTATAAGAGATAATGCAATTTGGCAACCGGCAATGTAATTAGCATGCCGAATATTACTTGGAATGTGAATTGGAACGAAATCGCCAATAGATAAGACCATTTTACAATTTGGGCCCAAGTTATAAGCAGAGCCTATGGTGTAAATTATCGATAGTCCATATCTCGGAAACTATAAGAGATAATGCAATTTGGCAACCGGCAATGTAATTAGCATGACGAATATTACTTGGAATGTGAATTGGAACGAAATCGCCAATAGATAAGACCATTTTACAATTTGGGCCCAAGTTAGAAGCAGAGCCTAAGGTGTAAATTATCGATAGTCCATATCTCGGAAACTATAAGAGTTAATGCAATTTGGCAACCGGCAATGTAATTAGCATGCCGAATATTACTTGGAATGTGAATTGGAACGAAATCGCCAATAGATAAGACCATTTTACAATTTGGGCCCAAGTTAGAAGCAGAGCCTAAGGTGTAAATTATCGATAGTCCATATCTCGGAAACTATAAGAGATAATGCAATTTGGCAACCGGCAATGTAATTAGCATGCCGAATATTACTTGGAATGTGAATTGGAACGAAATCGCCAATAGATAAGACCATTTTACGGTTTGGGCCCAAGTTAGAAGCAGAGCCTAAGGTGTAAATTATCGATAGTCCATATCTCGGAAACTATAAGAGATAATGCAATTTGGCAACCGGCAATGTAATTAGCATGCCGAATATTACTTGGAATGTGAATTGGAACGAAATCGCCAATAGATAAGACCATTTTACAATTTGGGCCCAAGTTAGAAGCAGAGCCTAAGGTGTAAATTATTGATAGTCCATATCTCGGAAACTATAAGAGATAATGCAATTTGGCAACCGGCAATGTAATTAGCATGCCGAATATTACTTGGAATGTGAATTGGAACGAAATCGCCAATAGATAAGACCATTTTACAATTTGGGCCCAAGTTAGAAGCAGAGCCTAAGGTGTAAATTATCGATAGTCCATATCTCGGAAACTATAAGAGATAATGCAATTTGGCAACCTGCAATGTAATTAGCATGCCGAATATTACTTGGAATGTGAATTGAAACGAAATCGCCAATAGATAAGACCATTTTACAATTTGGGCCCAAGTTAGAAGCAGAGCCTAAGGTGTAAATTATCGATAGTCCATATCTCGGAAACTATAAGAGATAATGCAATTTGGCAACCGGCAATGTAATTAGCATGCCGAATATTACTTGGAATGTGAATTGGAACGAAATCGCCAATAGATAAGACCATTTTACAATTTGGGCCCAAGTTAGAAGCAGAGCCTAAGGTGTAAATTATTGATAGTCCATATCTCGGAAACTATAAGAGATAATGCAATTTCGCAACCGGCAATGTAATTAGCATGCCGAATATCACTTGGAATGTGAATTGGAACGAAATCGCCAATAGATAAGACCATTTTACAATTTGGGCCCAAGTTAGAAGCAGAGCCTAAGGTGTAAATTATCGATAGTCCATATCTCGGAAACTATAAGAGATAATGCAATTTGGCAACCGGCAATGTAATTAGCATGCCGAATATTACTTGGAATGTGAATTGGAACGAAATCGCCAATAGATAAGACCATTTTACAATTTGGGCCCAAGTTAGAAGCAGAGCCTAAGGTGTAAATTATCGATAGTCCATATCTCGGAAACTATAAGAGATAATGCAATTTGGCAACCGGCAATGTAATTAGCATGCCGAATATTACTTGGAATGTGAATTGGAACGAAATCGCCAATAGATAAGACCATTTTACAATTTGGGCCCAAGTTATAAGCAGAGCCTATGGTGTAAATTATCGATAGTCCATATCTCGGAAACTATAAGAGATAATGCAATTTGGCAACCGGCAATGTAATTAGCATGCCGAATATTACTTGGAATGTGAATTGGAACGAAATCGCCAATAGATAAGACCATTTTACAATTTGGGCCCAAGTTAGAAGCAGAGCCTAAGGTGTAAATAATCGATAGTCCATATCTCGGAAACTATAAGAGTTAATGCAATTTGGCAACCGGCAATGTAATTAGCATGCCGAATATTACTTGGAATGTGAATTGGAACGAAATCGCCAATAGATAAGACCATTTTACAATTTGGGCCCAAGTTAGAAGCAGAGCCTAAGGTGTAAATTATCGATAGTCCATATCTCGGAAACTATAAGAGATAATGCAATTTGGCAACCGGTAATGTAATTAGCATGCCGAATATTACTTGGAATGTGAATTGGAACGAAATCGCCAATAGATAAGACCATTTTACAATTTGGGCCCAAGTTAGAAGCAGAGCCTAAGGTGTAAATTATCGATAGTCCATATCTCGGAAACTATAAGAGATAATGCAATTTGGCAACCGGCAATGCAATTAGCATGCCGAATATTACTTGGAATGTGAATTGGAACGAAATCGCCAATAGGTAAGACCATTTTACAATTTGGGCCCAAGTTAGAAGCAGAGCCTAAGGTGTAAATTATCGATAGTCTATATCTCGGAAACTATAAGAGATAATTCAATTTGGCAACCGGCAATGTAATTAGCATGCCGAATATTACTTGGAATGTGAATTGGAACGAAATCGCCAATAGATAAGACCATTTTACAATTTGGGCCCAAGTTAGAAGCAGAGCCTAAGGTGTAAATTATCGATAGTCCATATCTCGGAAACTATAAGAGATAATGCAATTTGGCAACCGGCAATGTAATTAGCATGCCGAATATTACTTGGAATGTGAATTGGAACGAAATCGCCAATAGATAAGACCATTTTACAATTTGGGCCCAAGTTAGAAGCAGAGCCTAAGGTGTAAATTATCGATAGTCCATATCTCGGAAACTATAAGAAATAATGCAATTTGGCAACCGGCAATGTAATTAGCATGCCGAATATTACTTGGAATGTGAATTGGAACGAAATCGCCAATAGATAAGACCATTTTACAATTTGGGCCCAAGTTAGAAGCAGAGCCTATGGTGTAAATTATCGATAGTCCATATCTCGGAAACTATAAGAGATAATGCAATTTGGCAACCGGCAATGTAATTAGCATGCCGAATATTACTTGGAATGTGAATTGGAACGTAATCGCCAATAGATAAGACCATTTTACAATTTTGGCCCAAGTTAGAAGCAGAGCCTAAGGTTTAAATTATCGATAGTCCATATCTCGGAAACTATAAGAGTTAATGCAATTTGGCAACCGGCAATGTAATTAGCATGCCGAATATTACTTGGAATGTGAATTGGAACGAAATCGCCAATAGATAAGACCATTTTACAATTTGGGCCCAAGTTAGAAGCAGAGCCTAAGGTGTAAATTATCGATAGTCCATATCTCGGAAACTATAAGAGATAATGCAATTTGGCAACCGGCAATGTAATTAGCATGCCGAATATTACTTGGATTGTGAATTGGAACGAAATCGCCAATAGATAAGACCATTTTACAATTTGGGCCCAAGTTAGAAGCAGAGCCTAAGGTGTAAATTATCGATAGTCCATATCTCTGAAACTATAAGAGATAATGCAATTTCGCAAACGGCAATGTAATTAGCATGCCGAATATTACTTGGAATGTGAATTGGGACGAAATCGCCAATAGAGAAGACCATTTTACAATTTGGGCCCAAGTTAGAAGCAGAGCCTAAGGTGTAAATTATCGATAGTCCATATCTCGGAAACTATAAGAGATAATGCAATTTGGCAACCGGCAATGTAATTAGCATGCCGAATATTACTTGGAATGTGAATTGGAACGAAATCGCCAATAGATAAGACCATTTTACAATTTGGGCCCAAGTTAGAAGCAGAGCCTAAGGTGTAAATTATCGATAGTCCATATCTCGGAAACTATAAGAGATAATGCAATTTCGCAACCGGCAATGTAATTAGCATGCCGAGTATTACTTGGAGTGTGAATTGGAACGAAATCGCCAATAGATAAGACCATTTTACAATTTGGGCCCAAGTTAGAAGCAGAGCCTAAGGTGTAAATTATCGATAGTCCATATCTCGGAAACTATAAGAGATAATGCAATTTGGCAACCGGCAATGTAATTAGCATGCCGAATATTACTTGGAATGTGAATTGGAACGAAATCGCCAATAGATAAGACCATTTTACAATTTGGGCCCAAGTTAGAAGCAGAGCCTAAGGTGTAAATTATCGATAGTCCATATCTCGGAAACTATAAGAGATAATGCAATTTGGCAACCGGCAATGTAATTAGCATGCCGAATATTACTTGGAATGTGAATTAGAACGAAATCGCCAATAGATAAGACCATTTTACAATTTGGGCCCAAGTTAGAAGCAGAGCCTAAGGTGTAAATTATCGATAGTCCATATCTCGGAAACTATAAGAGATAATGCAATTTGGCAACCGGCAATGTAATTAGCATGCCGAATATTACTTGGAATGTGAATTGGAACGAAATCGCCAATAGATAAGACCATTTTACAATTTGGGCCCAAGTTAGAAGCAGAGCCTAAGGTGTAAATTATCGATAGTCCATATCTCGGAAACTATAAGAGATAATGCAATTTGGCAACCGGCAATGTAATTAGCATGCCGAATATTACTTGGAATGTGAATTGGAACGAAATCGCCAATAGATAAGACCATTTTACAATTTGGGCCCAAGTTAGAAGCAGAGCCTAAGGTGTAAATTATTGATAGTCCATATCTCGGAAACTATAAGAGATAATGCAATTTCGCAACCGGCAATGTAATTAGCATGCCGAATATCACTTGGAATGTGAATTGGGACGAAATCGCCAATAGATAAGACCATTTTACAATTTGGGCCCAAGTTAGAAGCAGAGCCTAAGGTGTAAATTATCGATAGTCCATATCTCGGAAACTATAAGAGATAATGCAATTTGGCAACCGGCAATGTAATTAGCATGCCGAATATTACTTGGAATGTGAATTGGAACGAAATCGCCAATAGATAAGACCATTTTACAATTTGGGCCCAAGTTAGAAGCAGAGCCTAAGGTGTAAATTATCGATAGTCCATATCTCGGAAACTATAAGAGATAATGCAATTTGGCAACCGGCAATGTAATTAGCATGCCGAATATTACTTGGAATGTGAATTGGAACGAAATCGCCAATAGGTAAGACCATTTTACAATTTGGGCCCAAGTTAGAAGCAGAGCCTAAGGTGTAAATTATCGATAGTCCATATCTCGGAAACTATAAGATATAATTCAATTTGGCAACCGGCAATGTAATTAGCATGCCGAATATTACTTGGAATGTGAATTGGAACGAAATCGCCAATAGATAAGACCATTTTACAATTTGGGCCCAAGTTAGAAGCAGAGCCTAAGGTGTTAATTATCGATAGTCCATATCTCGGAAACTATAAGAGATAATGCAACTTGGCAACCGGCAATGTAATTAGCATGCCGAATATTACTTGGAATGTGAATTGGAACGAAATCGCCAATAGATAAGACCATTTTACAATTTGGGCCCAAGTTAGAAGCAGAGCCTAAGGTGTAAATTATCGATAGTCCATATCTCGGAAACTATAAGAGATAATGCAATTTGGCAACCGGCAATGTAATTAGCATGCCGAATATTACTTGGAATGTGAATTGGAACGAAATCGCCAATAGGTAAGACCATTTTACAATTTGGGCCCAAGTTAGAAGCAGAGCCTAAGGTGTAAATTATCGATAGTCCATATCTCGGAAACTATAAGAGATAATTCAATTTGGCAACCGGCAATGTAATTAGCATGCCGAATATTACTTGGAATGTGAATTGGAACGAAATCGCCAATAGATAAGACCATTTTACAATTTGGGCCCAAGTTAAAAGCAGAGCCTAAGGTGTAAATTATCGATAGTCCATATCTCGGAAACTATAAGAGATAATGCAATTTGGCAACCGGCAATGTAATTAGCATGCCGAATATTACTTGGAATGTGAATTGGAACGAAATCGCCAATAGATAAGACCATTTTACAATTTGGGCCCAAGTTAGAAGCAGAGCCTAAGGTGTAAATTATCGATAGTCCATATCTCGGAAACTATAAGAGATAATGCAATTTGGCAACCGGCAATGTAATTAGCATGCCGAATATTACTTGGAATGTGAATTGGAACGAAATCGCCAATAGATAAGACCATTTTACAATTTGGGCCCAAGTTAGAAGCAGAGCCTAAGGTGTAAATTATTGATAGTCCATATCTCGGAAACTATAAGAGATAATGCAATTTCGCAACCGGCAATGTAATTAGCATGCCGAATATCACTTGGAATGTGAATTGGGACGAAATCGCCAATAGATAAGACCATTTTACAATTTGGGCCCAAGTTAGAAGCAGAGCCTAAGGTGTAAATTATCGATAGTCCATATCTCAGAAACTATAAGAGATAATGCAATTTGGCAACCGGCAATGTAATTAGCATGCCGAATATTACTTGGAATGTGAATTGGAACGAAATCGCCAATAGATAAGACCATTTTACAATTTGGGCCCAAGTTAGAAGCAGAGCCTAAGGTGTAAATTATCGATAGTCCATATCTCGGAAACTATAAGAGATAATGCAATTTGGCAACCGGCAATGTAATTAGCATGCCGAATATTACTTGGAATGTGAATTGGAACGAAATCGCCAATAGGTAAGACCATTTTACAATTTGGGCCCAAGTTAGAAGCAGAGCCTAAGGTGTAAATTATCGATAGTCCATATCTCGGAAACTATAAGAGATAATTCAATTTGGCAACCGGCAATGTAATTAGCATGCCGAATATTACTTCGAATGTGAATTGGAACGAAATCGCCAATAGATAAGACCATTTTACAATTTGGGCCCAAGTTAGAAGCAGAGCCTAAGGTGTAAATTATCGATAGTCCATATCTCGGAAACTATAAGAGATAATGCAATTTGGCAACCGGCAATGTAATTAGCATGCCGAATATTACTTGGAATGTGAATTGGAACGAAATCGCCAATAGATAAGACCATTTTACAATTTGGGCCCAAGTTAGAAGCAGAGCCTATGGTGTAAATTATCGATAGTCCATATCTCGGAAACTATAAGAGATAATGCAATTTGGCAACCGGCAATGTAATTAGCATGCCGAATATTACTTGGAATGTGAATTGGAACGAAATCGCCAATAGATAAGCCCATTTTACAATTTGGGCCCAAGTTAAAAGCAGAGCCTAAGGTGTAAATTATCGATAGTCCATATCTCGGAAACTATAAGAGATAATGCAATTTGGCAACCGGCAATGTAATTAGCATGCCGAATATTACTTGGAATGTGAATTGGAACGAAATCGCCAATAGATAAGACCATTTTACAATTTGGGCCCAAGTTAGAAGCAGAGCCTAAGGTGTAAATTATCGATAGTCCATATCTCGGAAACTATAAGAGATAATGCAATTTGGCAACCGGCAATGTAATTAGCATGCCGAATATTACTTGGAATGTGAATTGGAACGAAATCGCCAATAGATAAGACCATTTTACAATTTGGGCCCAAGTTAGAAGCAGAGCCTAAGGTGTAAATTATTGATAGTCCATATCTCGGAAACTATAAGAGATAATGCAATTTCGCAACCGGCAATGTAATTAGCATGCCGAATATCACTTGGAATGTGAATTGGGACGAAATCGCCAATAGATAAGATCATTTTACAATTTGGGCCCAAGTTAGAAGCAGAGCCTAAGGTGTAAATTATCGATAGTCCATATCTCGGAAACTATAAGAGACAATGCAATTTGGCAACCGGCAATGTAATTAGCATGCGGAATATTACTTGGAATGTGAATTGGAACGAAATCGCCAATAGATAAGACCATTTTACAATTTGGGCCCAAGTTAGAAGCAGAGCCTAAGGTGTAATTTATCGATAGTCCATATCTCGGAAACTATAAGAGATAATGCAATTTCGCAACCGGCAATGTAATTAGCATGCCGAATATTACTTGGAGTGTGAATTGGAACGAAATCGCCAATAGATAAGACCATTTTACAATTTGGGCCCAAGTTAGATGCAGAGCCTAAGGTGTAAATTATCGATAGTCCATATCTCGGAAACTATAAGAGATAATGCAATTTGGCAACCGGCAATGTAATTAACATGCCGAATATTACTTGGAATGTGAATTGGAACGAAATCGCCAATAGATAAGACCATTTTACAATTTGGGCCCAAGTTAGAAGCAGAGCCTAAGGTGTAAATTATCGATAGTCCATATCTCGGAAACTATAAGAGATAATGCAATTTGGCAACCGGCAATGTAATTAGCATGAAGAATATTACTTGGAATGTGAATTAGAACGAAATCGCCAGTAGATAAGACCATTTTACAATTTGGGCCCAAGTTAGAAGCAGAGCCTAAGGTGTAAATTATCGATAGTCCATATCTCGGAAACTATAAGAGATAATGCAATTTGGCAACCGGCAATGTAATTAGCATGCCGAATATTACTTGGAATGTGAATTGGAACGAAATCGCCCATAGATAAGACCATTTTACAATTTGGGCCCAAGTTAGAAGCAGAGCCTAAGGTGTAAATTATCGATAGTCTATATCTCGGAAACTATAAGAGATAATGCAATTTGGCAACCGGCAATGTAATTAGCATGCCGAATATTACTTGGAATGTGAATTGGAACGAAATCGCCAATAGATAAGACCATTTTACAATTTGGGCCCAAGTTAGAAGCAGAGCCTAAGGTGTAAATTATTGATAGTCCATATCTCATAAACTATAAGAGATAATGCAATTTCGCAACCGGCAATGTAATTAGCATGCCGAATATCACTTGGAATGTGAATTGGGACGAAATCGCCAATAGATAAGACCATTTTACAATTTGGGCCCAAGTTAGAAGCAGAGCCTAAGGTGTAAATTATCGATAGTCCATATCTCGGAAACTATAAGAGATAATGCAATTTGGCAACCGGCAATGTAATTAGCATGCCGAATATTACTTGGAATGTGAATTGGAACGAAATCGCTAATAGATAAGACCATTTTACAATTTGGGCCCAAGTTAGAAGCAGAGCCTAAGGTGTAAATTATCGATAGTCCATATCTCGGAAACTATAAGAGATAATGCAATTTGGCAACCGGCAATGTAATTAGCATGCCGAATATTACTTGGAATGTGAATTGGAACGAAATCGCCAATAGGTAAGACCATTTTACAATTTGGGCCCAAGTTAGAAGCAGAGCCTAAGGTGTAAATTATCGATAGTCCATATCTCGGAAACTATAAGAGATAATTCAATTTGGCAACCGGCAATGTAATTAGCATGCCGAATATTACTTGGAATGTGAATTGGAACGAAATCGCCAATAGATAAGACCATTTTACAATTTGGGCCCAAGTTAGAAGCAGAGCCTAAGGTGTAAATTATCGATAGACCATATCTCGGAAACTATAAGAGATAATGCAATTTGGCAACCGGCAATGTAATTAGCATGCCGAATATTACTTGGAATGTGAATTGGAACGAAATCGCCAATAGATAAGACCATTTTACAATTTGGGCCCAAGTTAGAAGCAGAGCCTAAGGTGTAAATTATCGATAGTCCATATCTCGGAAACTATAAGAGATAATGCAATTTGGCAACCGGCAATGTAATTAGCATGCCGAATATTACTTGGAATGTGAATTGGAACGAAATCGCCAATAGATAAGACCATTTTACAATTTGGGCCCAAGTTAGAAGCAGAGCCTAAGGTGTAAATTATCGATAGTCCATATCTCGGAAACTATAAGAGATAATGCAATTTGGCAACCGGCAATGTAATTAGCATGCCAAATATTACTTGGAATGTGAATTGGAACGAAATCGCCAATAGGTAAGACCATTTTACAATTTGGGCCCAAGTTAGAAGCAGAGCCTAAGGTGTAAATTATCGATAGTCCATATCTCGGAAACTATAAGAGATAATTCAATTTGGCAACCGGCAATGTAATTAGCATGCCGAATATTACTTGGAATGTGAATTGGAACGAAATCGCCAATAGATAAGACCATTTTACAATTTGGGCCCAAGTTAGAAGCAGAGCCTAAGGTGTAAATTATCGATAGTCCATATCTCGGAAACTATAAGAGATAATGCAATTTGGCAACCGGCAATGTAATTAGCATGCCGAATATTACTTGGAATGTGAATTGGAACGAAATCGCCAATAGATAAGACCATTTTACAATTTGG
This sequence comes from Rhynchophorus ferrugineus, assembly GCF_030347505.1. Lineage (NCBI taxonomy): Eukaryota > Metazoa > Arthropoda > Insecta > Coleoptera > Curculionidae > Rhynchophorus > Rhynchophorus ferrugineus. The sequence goes on from NW_027472825.1 coordinate 105,973, forward strand.
GCCCAAGTTAGAAGCAGAGCCTATGGTGTAAATTATCGATAGTCCATATCTCGGAAACTATAAGAGATAATGCAATTTGGCAACCGGCAATGTAATTAGCATGCCGAATATTACTTGGAATGTGAATTGGAACGAAATCGCCAATAGATAAGCCCATTTTACAATTTGGGCCCAAGTTAGAAGCAGAGCCTAAGGTGTAAATTATCGATAGTCCATATCTCGGAAACTATAAGAGATAATGCAATTTGGCAACCGGCAATGTAATTAGCATGCCGAATATTACTTGGAATGTGAATTGGAACGAAATCGCCAATAGATAAGACCATTTTACAATTTGGGCCCAAGTTAGAAGCAGAGCCTAAGGTGTAAATTATCGATAGTCCATATCTCGGAAACTATAAGAGATAATGCAATTTGGCAACCGGCAATGTAATTAGCATGCCGAATATTACTTGGAATGTGAATTGGAACGAAATCGCCAATAGATAAGACCATTTTACAATTTGGGCCCAAGTTAGAAGCAGAGCCTAAGGTGTAAATTATTGATAGTCCATATCTCGGAAACTATAAGAGATAATGCAATTTCGCAACCGGCAATATAATTAGCATGCCGAATATCACTTGGAATGTGAATTGGGACGAAATCGCCAATAGATAAGACCATTTTACAATTTGGGCCCAAGTTAGAAGCAGAGCCTAAGGTGTAAATTATCGATAGTCCATATCTCGGAAACTATAAGAGATAATGCAATTTGGCAACCGGCAATGTAATTAGCATGCCGAATATTACTTGGAATGTGAATTGGAACGAAATCGCCAATAGATAAGATCATTTTACAATTTGGGCCCAAGTTAGAAGCAGAGCCTAAGGTGTAAATTATCGATAGTCCATATCTCGGAAACTATAAGAGATAATGCAATTTGGCAACCGGCAATGTAATTAGCATGCCGAATATTACTTGGAATGTGAATTGGAACGAAATCGCCAATAGGTAAGACCATTTTACAATTTGGGCCAAAGTTAGAAGCAGAGCCTAAGGTGTAAATTATCGATAGTCCATATCTCGGAAACTATAAGAGATAATTCAATTTGGCAATCGATAATGCAATTAGCATGCCGAATATTACTTGGAATGTGAATTGGAACGAAATCGCCAATAGATAAGACCATTTTACAATTTGGGTCCAAGTTAGAAGCAGAGCCTAAGGTGTAAATTATCGATAGTCCATATCTCGGAAACTATAAGAGATAATGCAATTTGGCAACCGGCAATGTAATTAGCATGCCGAATATTACTTGGAATGTGAATTGGAACGAAATCGCCAATAGATAAGACCATTCTACAATTTGGGCCCAAGTTAGAAGCAGAGCCTAAGGTGTAAATTATCGATAGTCCATATCTCGGAAACTATAAGAGATAATGCAATTTGGCAACCGGCAATGTAATTAGCATGCCGAATATTACTTGGAATGTGAATTGGAACGAAATCGCCAATAGATAAGACCATTTTACAATTTGGGCCCAAGTTAGAAGCAGAGCCTAAGGTGTAAATTATCGATAGTCCATATCTCGGAAACTATAAGAGTTAATGCAATTTGGCAACCGGCAATGTAATTAGCATGCCGAATATTACTTGGAATGTGAATTGGAACGAAATCGCCAATAGATAAGACCATTATACAATTTGGGCCCAAGTTAGAAGCAGAGCCTAAGGTGTAAATTATCGATAGTCCATATCTCGGAAATTATAAGAGTTAATGCAATTTGGCAACCGGCAATGTAATTAGCATGCCGAATATTACTTGGAATGTGAATTGGAACGAAATCGCCAATAGATAAGACCATTTTACAATTTGGGTCCAAGTTAGAAGCAGAGCCTAAGGTGTAAATTATCGATAGTCCATATCTCGGAAACTATAAGAGATAATGCAATTTGGCAACCGGCAATGTAATTAGCATGCCGAATATTACTTGGAATGTGAATTGGAACGAAATCGCCAATAGATAAGACCATTTTACAATTTGGGCCCAAGTTAGAAGCAGAGCCTAAGGTGTAAATTATCGATAGTCCATATCTCGGAAACTATAAGAGATAATGCAATTTCGCAACCGGCAATGTAATTAGCATGCCGAATATTACTTGGAGTGTGAATTGGAACGAAATCGCCAATAGATAAGACCATTTTACAATTTGGGCCCAATTTAGAAGCAGAGCCTAAGGTGTAAATTATCGATAGTCCATATCTCGGAAACTATAAGAGATAATGCAATTTGGCAACCGGCAATGTAATTAGCATGCCGAATATTACTTGGAATGTGAATTGGAACGAAATCGCCAATAGATAAGACCATTTTACAATTTGGGCCCAAGTTAGAAGCAGAGCCTAAGGTGTAAATTATCGATAGTCCATATCTCGGAAACTATAAGCGATAATGCAATTTGGCAACCGGCAATGTAATTAGCATGCCGAATATTACTTGGAATGTGAATTGGAACGAAATCGCCAATAGATAAGACCATTTTACAATTTGGGCCCAAGTTAGAAGCAGAGCCTAAGGTGTAAATTATCGATAGTCCATATCTCGGAAACTATAAGAGATAATGCAATTTGGCAACCGGCAATGTAATTAGCATGCCGAATATTACTTGGAATGTGAATTGGAACGAAATCGTCAATAGATAAGACCATTTTACAATTTGGGCCCAAGTTAGAAGCAGAGCCTAAGGTGTAAATTATTGATAGTCCATATCTCGGAAACTATAAGAGATAATGCAATTTCGCAACCGGCAATGTAATTAGCATGCCGAATATCACTTGGAATGTGTATTGGGACGAAATCGCCAATAGATAAGACCATTTTACAATTTGGGCCCAAGTTAGAAGCAGAGCCTAAGGTGTAAATTATCGATAGTCCATATCTCGGAAACTATAAGAGATAATGCAATTTGGCAACCGGCAATGTAATTAGCATGCCGAATATTACTTGGAATGTGAATTGGAACGAAATCGCCAATAGATAAGACCATTTTACAATTTGGGCCCAAGTTAGAAGCAGAGCCTAAGGTGTAAATTATCGATAGTCCATATCTCGGAAACTATAAGAGATAATGCAATTTGGCAACCGGCAATGTAATTAGCATGCCGAATATTACTTGGAATGTGAATTGGAACGAAATCGCCAATAGGTAAGACCATTTTACTATTTGGGCCCAAGTTAGAAGCAGAGCCTAAGGTGTAAATTATCGATAGTCCATATCTCGGAAACTATAAGAGATAATTCAATTTGGCAACCGGCAATGTAATTAGCATGCCGAATATTACTTGGAATGTGAATTGGAACGAAATCGCCAATAGATAAGACCATTTTACAATTTGGGCCCAAGTTAGAAGCAGAGCCTAAGGTGTAAATTATCGATAGTCCATATCTCGGAAACTATAAGAGATAATGCAATTTGGCAACCGGCAATGTAATTAGCATGCCGAATATTACTTGGAGTGTGAATTGAAACGAAATCGCCAATAGATAAGACCATTTTACAATTTGGGCCCAAGTTAGAAGCAGAGCCTAAGGTGTAAATTATCGATAGTCCATATCTCGGAAACTATAAGAGATAATGCAATTTGGCAACCGGCAATGTAATTAGCATGCCGAATATTACTTGGAATGTGAATTGGAACGAAATTGCCAATAGATTAGACCATTTTACAATTTGGGCCCAAGTTAGAAGCAGAGCCTAAGGTGTAAATTATCGATAGTCCATATCTCGGAAACTATAAGAGATAATGCAATTTGGCAACCGGCAATGTAATTAGCATGCCGAATATTACTTGGAATGTGAATTGGAACGAAATCGCCAATAGATAAGACCATTTTACAATTTGGGCCCAAGTTAGAAGCAGAGCCTAAGGTGTAAATTATCGATAGTCCATATCTCGGAAACTATAAGAGATAATGCAATTTGGCAACCGGCAATGTAATTAGCATGCCGAATATTACTTGGAATGAGAATTGGAACGAAATCGCCAATAGATAAGACCATTTTACAATTTGGGCCCAAGTTAGAAGCAGAGCCTAAGGTGTAAATTATCGATAGTCCATATCTCGGAAACTATAAGAGATAATGCAATTTGGCAACCGGCAATGTAATTAGCATGCCGAATATTACTTGGAATGTGAATTGGAACGAAATCGCCAATAGATAAGGCCATTTTACAATTTGGGCCCAAGTTAGAAGCAGAGCCTAAGGTGTAAATTATCGATAGTCCATATCTCGGAAACTATAAGAGATAATGCAATTTCGCAACCGGCAATGTAATTAGCATGCCGAATATTACTTGGAGTGTGAATTGGAACGAAATCGCCAATAGATAAGACCATTTTACAATTTGGGCCCAAGTTAGATGCAGAGCCTAAGGTGTAAATTATCGATAGTCCATATCTCGGAAACTATAAGAGATAATGCAATTTGGCAACCGGCAATGTAATTAACATGCCGAATATTACTTGGAATGTGAATTGGAACGAAATCGCCAATAGATAAGACCATTTTACAATTTGGGCCCAAGTTAGAAGCAGAGCCTAAGGTGTAAATTATCGATAGTCCATATCTCGGAAACTATAAGAGATAATGCAATTTGGCAACCGGCAATGTAATTAGCATGCCGAATATTACTTGGAATGTGAATTGGAACGAAATCGCCAATAGATAAGACCATTTTACAATTTGGGCCCAAGTTAGAAGCAGAGCCTATGGTGTAAATTATCGATAGTCCATATCTCGGAAACTATAAGAGATAATGCAATTTGGCAACCGGCAATGTAATTAGCATGCCGAATATTACTTGGAATGTGAATTGGAACGAAATCGCCAATAGATAAGCCCATTTTACAATTTGGGCCCAAGTTAGAAGAAGAGCCTAAGGTGTAAATTATCGATAGTCCATATCTCGGAAACTATAAGAGATAATGCAATTTGGCAACCGGCAATGTAATTAGCATGCCGAATATTACTTGGAATGTGAATTGGAACGAAATCGCCAATAGATAAGACCATTTTACAATTTGGGCCCAAGTTAGAAGCAGAGCCTAAGGTGTAAATTATCGATAGTCCATATCTCGGAAACTATAAGAGATAATGCAATTTGGCAACCGGCAATGTAATTAGCATGCCGAATATTACTTGGAATGTGAATTGGAACGAAATCGCCAATAGATAAGACCATTTTACAATTTGGGCCCAAGTTAGAAGCAGAGCCTAAGGTGTAAATTATTGATAGTCCATATCTCGGAAACTATAAGAGATAATGCAATTTCGCAACCGGCAATATAATTAGCATGCCGAATATCACTTGGAATGTGAATTGGGACGAAATCGCCAATAGATAAGACCATTTTACAATTTGGGCCCAAGTTAGAAGCAGAGCCTAAGGTGTAAATTATCGATAGTCCATATCTCGGAAACTATAAGAGATAATGCAATTTGGCAACCGGCAATGTAATTAGCATGCCGAATATTACTTGGAATGTGAATTGGAACGAAATCGCCAATAGATAAGATCATTTTACAATTTGGGCCCAAGTTAGAAGCAGAGCCTAAGGTGTAAATTATCGATAGTCCATATCTCGGAAACTATAAGAGATAATGCAATTTGGCAACCGGCAATGTAATTAGCATGCCGAATATTACTTGGAATGTGAATTGGAACGAAATCGCCAATAGGTAAGACCATTTTACAATTTGGGCCAAAGTTAGAAGCAGAGCCTAAGGTGTAAATTATCGATAGTCCATATCTCGGAAACTATAAGAGATAATTCAATTTGGCAATCGATAATGCAATTAGCATGCCGAATATTACTTGGAATGTGAATTGGAACGAAATCGCCAATAGATAAGACCATTTTACAATTTGGGTCCAAGTTAGAAGCAGAGCCTAAGGTGTAAATTATCGATAGTCCATATCTCGGAAACTATAAGAGATAATGCAATTTGGCAACCGGCAATGTAATTAGCATGCCGAATATTACTTGGAATGTGAATTGGAACGAAATCGCCAATAGATAAGACCATTCTACAATTTGGGCCCAAGTTAGAAGCAGAGCCTAAGGTGTAAATTATCGATAGTCCATATCTCGGAAACTATAAGAGATAATGCAATTTGGCAACCGGCAATGTAATTAGCATGCCAAATATTACTTGGAATGTGAATTGGAACGAAATCGCCAATAGATAAGACCATTTTACAATTTGGGCCCAAGTTAGAAGCAGAGCCTAAGGTGTAAATTATCGATAGTCCATATCTCGGAAACTATAAGAGTTAATGCAATTTGGCAACCGGCAATGTAATTAGCATGCCGAATATTACTTGGAATGTGAATTGGAACGAAATCGCCAATAGATAAGACCATTATACAATTTGGGCCCAAGTTAGAAGCAGAGCCTAAGGTGTAAATTATCGATAGTCCATATCTCGGAAATTATAAGAGTTAATGCAATTTGGCAACCGGCAATGTAATTAGCATGCCGAATATTACTTGGAATGTGAATTGGAACGAAATCGCCAATAGATAAGACCATTTTACAATTTGGGTCCAAGTTAGAAGCAGAGCCTAAGGTGTAAATTATCGATAGTCCATATCTCGGAAACTATAAGAGATAATGCAATTTGGCAACCGGCAATGTAATTAGCATGCCGAATATTACTTGGAATGTGAATTGGAACGAAATCGCCAATAGATAAGACCATTTTACAATTTGGGCCCAAGTTAGAAGCAGAGCCTAAGGTGTAAATTATCGATAGTCCATATCTCGGAAACTATAAGAGATAATGCAATTTCGCAACCGGCAATGTAATTAGCATGCCGAATATTACTTGGAGTGTGAATTGGAACGAAATCGCCAATAGATAAGACCATTTTACAATTTGGGCCCAATTTAGAAGCAGAGCCTAAGGTGTAAATTATCGATAGTCCATATCTCGGAAACTATAAGAGATAATGCAATTTGGCAACCGGCAATGTAATTAGCATGCCGAATATTACTTGGAATGTGAATTGGAACGAAATCGCCAATAGATAAGACCATTTTACAATTTGGGCCCAAGTTAGAAGCAGAGCCTAAGGTGTAAATTATCGATAGTCCATATCTCGGAAACTATAAGCGATAATGCAATTTGGCAACCGGCAATGTAATTAGCATGCCGAATATTACTTGGAATGTGAATTGGAACGAAATCGCCAATAGATAAGACCATTTTACAATTTGGGCCCAAGTTAGAAGCAGAGCCTAAGGTGTAAATTATCGATAGTCCATATCTCGGAAACTATAAGAGATAATGCAATTTGGCAACCGGCAATGTAATTAGCATGCCGAATATTACTTGGAATGTGAATTGGAACGAAATCGTCAATAGATAAGACCATTTTACAATTTGGGCCCAAGTTAGAAGCAGAGCCTAAGGTGTAAATTATTGATAGTCCATATCTCGGAAACTATAAGAGATAATGCAATTTCGCAACCGGCAATGTAATTAGCATGCCGAATATCACTTGGAATGTGTATTGGGACGAAATCGCCAATAGATAAGACCATTTTACAATTTGGGCCCAAGTTAGAAGCAGAGCCTAAGGTGTAAATTATCGATAGTCCATATCTCGGAAACTATAAGAGATAATGCAATTTGGCAACCGGCAATGTAATTAGCATGCCGAATATTACTTGGAATGTGAATTGGAACGAAATCGCCAATAGATAAGACCATTTTACAATTTGGGCCCAAGTTAGAAGCAGAGCCTAAGGTGTAAATTATCGATAGTCCATATCTCGGAAACTATAAGAGATAATGCAATTTGGCAACCGGCAATGTAATTAGCATGCCGAATATTACTTGGAATGTGAATTGGAACGAAATCGCCAATAGGTAAGACCATTTTACTATTTGGGCCCAAGTTAGAAGCAGAGCCTAAGGTGTAAATTATCGATAGTCCATATCTCGGAAACTATAAGAGATAATTCAATTTGGCAACCGGCAATGTAATTAGCATGCCGAATATTACTTGGAATGTGAATTGGAACGAAATCGCCAATAGATAAGACCATTTTACAATTTGGGCCCAAGTTAGAAGCAGAGCCTAAGGTGTAAATTATCGATAGTCCATATCTCGGAAACTATAAGAGATAATGCAATTTGGCAACCGGCAATGTAATTAGCATGCCGAATATTACTTGGAGTGTGAATTGAAACGAAATCGCCATTAGATAAGACCATTTTACAATTTGGGCCCAAGTTAGAAGCAGAGCCTAAGGTGTAAATTATCGATAGTCCATATCTCGGAAACTATAAGAGATAATGCAATTTGGCAACCGGCAATGTAATTAGCATGCCGAATATTACTTGGAATGTGAATTGGAACGAAATTGCCAATAGATTAGACCATTTTACAATTTGGGCCCAAGTTAGAAGCAGAGCCTAAGGTGTAAATTATCGATAGTCCATATCTCGGAAACTATAAGAGATAATGCAATTTGGCAACCGGCAATGTAATTAGCATGCCGAATATTACTTGGAATGTGAATTGGAACGAAATCGCCAATAGATAAGACCATTTTACAATTTGGGCCCAAGTTAGAAGCAGAGCCTAAGGTGTAAATTATCGATAGTCCATATCTCGGAAACTATAAGAGATAATGCAATTTGGCAACCGGCAATGTAATTAGCATGCCGAATATTACTTGGAATGAGAATTGGAACGAAATCGCCAATAGATAAGACCATTTTACAATTTGGGCCCAAGTTAGAAGCAGAGCCTAAGGTGTAAATTATCGATAGTCCATATCTCGGAAACTATAAGAGATAATGCAATTTGGCAACCGGCAATGTAATTAGCATGCCGAATATTACTTGGAATGTGAATTGGAACGAAATCGCCAATAGATAAGGCCATTTTACAATTTGGGCCCAAGTTAGAAGCAGAGCCTAAGGTGTAAATTATCGATAGTCCATATCTCGGAAACTATAAGAGATAATGCAATTTGGCAACCGGCAATGTAATTAGCATGCCGAATATTACTTGGAATGTGAATTGGAACGAAATCGCCAATAGGTAAGACCATTTTACAATTTGGGCCCAAGTTAGAAGCAGAGCCTAAGGTGTAAATTATCGATAGTCCATATCTCGGAAACTATAAGAGATAATTCAATTTGGCAACCGGCAATGTAATTAGCATGCCGAATATTACTTGGAATGTGAATTGGAACGAAATCGCCAATAGATAAGACCATTTTACAATTTGGGCCCAAGTTAGAAGCAGAGCCTAAGGTGTAAATTATCGATAGACCATATCTCGGAAACTATAAGAGATAATGCAATTTGGCAACCGGCAATGTAATTAGCATGCCGAATATTACTTGGAATGTGAATTGGAACGAAATCGCCAATAGATAAGACCATTTTACAATTTGGGCCCAAGTTAGAAGCAGAGCCTAAGGTGTAAATTATCGATAGTCCATATCTCGGAAACTATAAGAGATAATGCAATTTGGCAACCGGCAATGTAATTAGCATGCCGAATATTACTTGGAATGTGAATTGGAACGAAATCGCCAATAGATAAGACCATTTTACAATTTGGGCCCAAGTTAGAAGCAGAGCCTAAGGTGTAAATTATCGATAGTCCATATCTCGGAAACTATAAGAGATAATGCAATTTGGCAACCGGCAATGTAATTAGCATGCCGAATATTACTTGGAATGTGAATTGGAACGAAATCGCCAATAGATAAGACCATTTTACAATTTGGGCCCAAGTTAGAAGCAGAGCCTATGGTGTAAATTATCGATAGTCCATATCTCGGAAACTATAAGAGATAATGCAATTTGGCAACCGGCAATGTAATTAGCATGCCGAATATTACTTGGAATGTGAATTGGAACGAAATCGCCAATAGATAAGCCCATTTTACAATTTGGGCCCAAGTTAGAAGCAGAGCCTAAGGTGTAAATTATCGATAGTCCATATCTCGGAAACTATAAGAGATAATGCAATTTGGCAACCGGCAATGTAATTAGCATGCCGAATATTACTTGGAATGTGAATTGGAACGAAATCGCCAATAGATAAGACCATTTTACAATTTGGGCCCAAGTTAGAAGCAGAGCCTAAGGTGTAAATTATCGATAGTCCATATCTCGGAAACTATAAGAGATAATGCAATTTGGCAACCGGCAATGTAATTAGCATGCCGAATATTACTTGGAATGTGAATTGGAACGAAATCGCCAATAGATAAGACCATTTTACAATTTGGGCCCAAGTTAGAAGCAGAGCCTAAGGTGTAAATTATTGATAGTCCATATCTCGGAAACTATAAGAGATAATGCAATTTCGCAACCGGCAATATAATTAGCATGCCGAATATCACTTGGAATGTGAATTGGGACGAAATCGCCAATAGATAAGACCATTTTACAATTTGGGCCCAAGTTAGAAGCAGAGCCTAAGGTGTAAATTATCGATAGTCCATATCTCGGAAACTATAAGAGATAATGCAATTTGGCAACCGGCAATGTAATTAGCATGCCGAATATTACTTGGAATGTGAATTGGAACGAAATCGCCAATAGATAAGATCATTTTACAATTTGGGCCCAAGTTAGAAGCAGAGCCTAAGGTGTAAATTATCGATAGTCCATATCTCGGAAACTATAAGAGATAATGCAATTTGGCAACCGGCAATGTAATTAGCATGCCGAATATTACTTGGAATGTGAATTGGAACGAAATCGCCAATAGGTAAGACCATTTTACAATTTGGGCCAAAGTTAGAAGCAGAGCCTAAGGTGTAAATTATCGATAGTCCATATCTCGGAAACTATAAGAGATAATTCAATTTGGCAATCGATAATGCAATTAGCATGCCGAATATTACTTGGAATGTGAATTGGAACGAAATCGCCAATAGATAAGACCATTTTACAATTTGGGTCCAAGTTAGAAGCAGAGCCTAAGGTGTAAATTATCGATAGTCCATATCTCGGAAACTATAAGAGATAATGCAATTTGGCAACCGGCAATGTAATTAGCATGCCGAATATTACTTGGAATGTGAATTGGAACGAAATCGCCAATAGGTAAGACCATTTTACAATTTGGGCCCAAGTTAGAAGCAGAGCCTAAGGTGTAAATTATCGATAGTCCATATCTCGGAAACTATAAGAGATAATTCAATTTGGCAACCGGCAATGTAATTAGCATGCCGAATATTACTTGGAATGTGAATTGGAACGAAATCGCCAATAGATAAGACCATTTTACAATTTGGGCCCAAGTTAGAAGCAGAGCCTAAGGTGTAAATTATCGATAGACCATATCTCGGAAACTATAAGAGATAATGCAATTTGGCAACCGGCAATGTAATTAGCATGCCGAATATTACTTGGAATGTGAATTGGAACGAAATCGCCAATAGATAAGACCATTTTACAATTTGGGCCCAAGTTAGAAGCAGAGCCTAAGGTGTAAATTATCGATAGTCCATATCTCGGAAACTATAAGAGATAATGCAATTTGGCAACCGGCAATGTAATTAGCATGCCGAATATTACTTGGAATGTGAATTGGAACGAAATCGCCAATAGATAAGACCATTTTACAATTTGGGCCCAAGTTAGAAGCAGAGCCTAAGGTGTAAATTATCGATAGTCCATATCTCGGAAACTATAAGAGATAATGCAATTTGGCAACCGGCAATGTAATTAGCATGCCGAATATTACTTGGAATGTGAATTGGAACGAAATCGCCAATAGATAAGACCATTTTACAATTTGGGCCCAAGTTAGAAGCAGAGCCTATGGTGTAAATTATCGATAGTCCATATCTCGGAAACTATAAGAGATAATGCAATTTGGCAACCGGCAATGTAATTAGCATGCCGAATATTACTTGGAATGTGAATTGGAACGAAATCGCCAATAGATAAGCCCATTTTACAATTTGGGCCCAAGTTAGAAGCAGAGCCTAAGGTGTAAATTATCGATAGTCCATATCTCGGAAACTATAAGAGATAATGCAATTTGGCAACCGGCAATGTAATTAGCATGCCGAATATTACTTGGAATGTGAATTGGAACGAAATCGCCAATAGATAAGACCATTTTACAATTTGGGCCCAAGTTAGAAGCAGAGCCTAAGGTGTAAATTATCGATAGTCCATATCTCGGAAACTATAAGAGATAATGCAATTTGGCAACCGGCAATGTAATTAGCATGCCGAATATTACTTGGAATGTGAATTGGAACGAAATCGCCAATAGATAAGACCATTTTACAATTTGGGCCCAAGTTAGAAGCAGAGCCTAAGGTGTAAATTATTGATAGTCCATATCTCGGAAACTATAAGAGATAATGCAATTTCGCAACCGGCAATATAATTAGCATGCCGAATATCACTTGGAATGTGAATTGGGACGAAATCGCCAATAGATAAGACCATTTTACAATTTGGGCCCAAGTTAGAAGCAGAGCCTAAGGTGTAAATTATCGATAGTCCATATCTCGGAAACTATAAGAGATAATGCAATTTGGCAACCGGCAATGTAATTAGCATGCCGAATATTACTTGGAATGTGAATTGGAACGAAATCGCCAATAGATAAGATCATTTTACAATTTGGGCCCAAGTTAGAAGCAGAGCCTAAGGTGTAAATTATCGATAGTCCATATCTCGGAAACTATAAGAGATAATGCAATTTGGCAACCGGCAATGTAATTAGCATGCCGAATATTACTTGGAATGTGAATTGGAACGAAATCGCCAATAGGTAAGACCATTTTACAATTTGGGCCAAAGTTAGAAGCAGAGCCTAAGGTGTAAATTATCGATAGTCCATATCTCGGAAACTATAAGAGATAATTCAATTTGGCAATCGATAATGCAATTAGCATGCCGAATATTACTTGGAATGTGAATTGGAACGAAATCGCCAATAGATAAGACCATTTTACAATTTGGGTCCAAGTTAGAAGCAGAGCCTAAGGTGTAAATTATCGATAGTCCATATCTCGGAAACTATAAGAGATAATGCAATTTGGCAACCGGCAATGTAATTAGCATGCCGAATATTACTTGGAATGTGAATTGGAACGAAATCGCCAATAGATAAGACCATTCTACAATTTGGGCCCAAGTTAGAAGCAGAGCCTAAGGTGTAAATTATCGATAGTCCATATCTCGGAAACTATAAGAGATAATGCAATTTGGCAACCGGCAATGTAATTAGCATGCCGAATATTACTTGGAATGTGAATTGGAACGAAATCGCCAATAGATAAGACCATTTTACAATTTGGGCCCAAGTTAGAAGCAGAGCCTAAGGTGTAAATTATCGATAGTCCATATCTCGGAAACTATAAGAGTTAATGCAATTTGGCAACCGGCAATGTAATTAGCATGCCGAATATTACTTGGAATGTGAATTGGAACGAAATCGCCAATAGATAAGACCATTATACAATTTGGGCCCAAGTTAGAAGCAGAGCCTAAGGTGTAAATTATCGATAGTCCATATCTCGGAAATTATAAGAGTTAATGCAATTTGGCAACCGGCAATGTAATTAGCATGCCGAATATTACTTGGAATGTGAATTGGAACGAAATCGCCAATAGATAAGACCATTTTACAATTTGGGCCCAAGTTAGAAGCAGAGCCTATGGTGTAAATTATCGATAGTCCATATCTCGGAAACTATAAGAGATAATGCAATTTGGCAACCGGCAATGTAATTAGCATGCCGAATATTACTTGGAATGTGAATTGGAACGAAATCGCCAATAGATAAGCCCATTTTACAATTTGGGCCCAAGTTAGAAGCAGAGCCTAAGGTGTAAATTATCGATAGTCCATATCTCGGAAACTATAAGAGATAATGCAATTTGGCAACCGGCAATGTAATTAGCATGCCGAATATTACTTGGAATGTGAATTGGAACGAAATCGCCAATAGATAAGACCATTTTACAATTTGGGCCCAAGTTAGAAGCAGAGCCTAAGGTGTAAATTATCGATAGTCCATATCTCGGAAACTATAAGAGATAATGCAATTTGGCAACCGGCAATGTAATTAGCATGCCGAATATTACTTGGAATGTGAATTGGAACGAAATCGCCAATAGATAAGACCATTTTACAATTTGGGCCCAAGTTAGAAGCAGAGCCTAAGGTGTAAATTATTGATAGTCCATATCTCGGAAACTATAAGAGATAATGCAATTTCGCAACCGGCAATATAATTAGCATGCCGAATATCACTTGGAATGTGAATTGGGACGAAATCGCCAATAGATAAGACCATTTTACAATTTGGGCCCAAGTTAGAAGCAGAGCCTAAGGTGTAAATTATCGATAGTCCATATCTCGGAAACTATAAGAGATAATGCAATTTGGCAACCGGCAATGTAATTAGCATGCCGAATATTACTTGGAATGTGAATTGGAACGAAATCGCCAATAGATAAGATCATTTTACAATTTGGGCCCAAGTTAGAAGCAGAGCCTAAGGTGTAAATTATCGATAGTCCATATCTCGGAAACTATAAGAGATAATGCAATTTGGCAACCGGCAATGTAATTAGCATGCCGAATATTACTTGGAATGTGAATTGGAACGAAATCGCCAATAGGTAAGACCATTTTACAATTTGGGCCAAAGTTAGAAGCAGAGCCTAAGGTGTAAATTATCGATAGTCCATATCTCGGAAACTATAAGAGATAATTCAATTTGGCAATCGATAATGCAATTAGCATGCCGAATATTACTTGGAATGTGAATTGGAACGAAATCGCCAATAGATAAGACCATTTTACAATTTGGGTCCAAGTTAGAAGCAGAGCCTAAGGTGTAAATTATCGATAGTCCATATCTCGGAAACTATAAGAGATAATGCAATTTGGCAACCGGCAATGTAATTAGCATGCCGAATATTACTTGGAATGTGAATTGGAACGAAATCGCCAATAGATAAGACCATTCTACAATTTGGGCCCAAGTTAGAAGCAGAGCCTAAGGTGTAAATTATCGATAGTCCATATCTCGGAAACTATAAGAGATAATGCAATTTGGCAACCGGCAATGTAATTAGCATGCCGAATATTACTTGGAATGTGAATTGGAACGAAATCGCCAATAGATAAGACCATTTTACAATTTGGGCCCAAGTTAGAAGCAGAGCCTAAGGTGTAAATTATCGATAGTCCATATCTCGGAAACTATAAGAGTTAATGCAATTTGGCAACCGGCAATGTAATTAGCATGCCGAATATTACTTGGAATGTGAATTGGAACGAAATCGCCAATAGATAAGACCATTATACAATTTGGGCCCAAGTTAGAAGCAGAGCCTAAGGTGTAAATTATCGATAGTCCATATCTCGGAAATTATAAGAGTTAATGCAATTTGGCAACCGGCAATGTAATTAGCATGCCGAATATTACTTGGAATGTGAATTGGAACGAAATCGCCAATAGATAAGACCATTTTACAATTTGGGTCCAAGTTAGAAGCAGAGCCTAAGGTGTAAATTATCGATAGTCCATATCTCGGAAACTATAAGAGATAATGCAATTTGGCAACCGGCAATGTAATTAGCATGCCGAATATTACTTGGAATGTGAATTGGAACGAAATCGCCAATAGATAAGACCATTTTACAATTTGGGCCCAAGTTAGAAGCAGAGCCTAAGGTGTAAATTATCGATAGTCCATATCTCGGAAACTATAAGAGATAATGCAATTTCGCAACCGGCAATGTAATTAGCATGCCGAATATTACTTGGAGTGTGAATTGGAACGAAATCGCCAATAGATAAGACCATTTTACAATTTGGGCCCAATTTAGAAGCAGAGCCTAAGGTGTAAATTATCGATAGTCCATATCTCGGAAACTATAAGAGATAATGCAATTTGGCAACCGGCAATGTAATTAGCATGCCGAATATTACTTGGAATGTGAATTGGAACGAAATCGCCAATAGATAAGACCATTTTACAATTTGGGCCCAAGTTAGAAGCAGAGCCTAAGGTGTAAATTATCGATAGTCCATATCTCGGAAACTATAAGCGATAATGCAATTTGGCAACCGGCAATGTAATTAGCATGCCGAATATTACTTGGAATGTGAATTGGAACGAAATCGCCAATAGATAAGACCATTTTACAATTTGGGCCCAAGTTAGAAGCAGAGCCTAAGGTGTAAATTATCGATAGTCCATATCTCGGAAACTATAAGAGATAATGCAATTTGGCAACCGGCAATGTAATTAGCATGCCGAATATTACTTGGAATGTGAATTGGAACGAAATCGTCAATAGATAAGACCATTTTACAATTTGGGCCCAAGTTAGAAGCAGAGCCTAAGGTGTAAATTATTGATAGTCCATATCTCGGAAACTATAAGAGATAATGCAATTTCGCAACCGGCAATGTAATTAGCATGCCGAATATCACTTGGAATGTGTATTGGGACGAAATCGCCAATAGATAAGACCATTTTACAATTTGGGCCCAAGTTAGAAGCAGAGCCTAAGGTGTAAATTATCGATAGTCCATATCTCGGAAACTATAAGAGATAATGCAATTTGGCAACCGGCAATGTAATTAGCATGCCGAATATTACTTGGAATGTGAATTGGAACGAAATCGCCAATAGATAAGACCATTTTACAATTTGGGCCCAAGTTAGAAGCAGAGCCTAAGGTGTAAATTATCGATAGTCCATATCTCGGAAACTATAAGAGATAATGCAATTTGGCAACCGGCAATGTAATTAGCATGCCGAATATTACTTGGAATGTGAATTGGAACGAAATCGCCAATAGGTAAGACCATTTTACTATTTGGGCCCAAGTTAGAAGCAGAGCCTAAGGTGTAAATTATCGATAGTCCATATCTCGGAAACTATAAGAGATAATTCAATTTGGCAACCGGCAATGTAATTAGCATGCCGAATATTACTTGGAATGTGAATTGGAACGAAATCGCCAATAGATAAGACCATTTTACAATTTGGGCCCAAGTTAGAAGCAGAGCCTAAGGTGTAAATTATCGATAGTCCATATCTCGGAAACTATAAGAGATAATGCAATTTGGCAACCGGCAATGTAATTAGCATGCCGAATATTACTTGGAGTGTGAATTGAAACGAAATCGCCAATAGATAAGACCATTTTACAATTTGGGCCCAAGTTAGAAGCAGAGCCTAAGGTGTAAATTATCGATAGTCCATATCTCGGAAACTATAAGAGATAATGCAATTTGGCAACCGGCAATGTAATTAGCATGCCGAATATTACTTGGAATGTGAATTGGAACGAAATTGCCAATAGATTAGACCATTTTACAATTTGGGCCCAAGTTAGAAGCAGAGCCTAAGGTGTAAATTATCGATAGTCCATATCTCGGAAACTATAAGAGATAATGCAATTTGGCAACCGGCAATGTAATTAGCATGCCGAATATTACTTGGAATGTGAATTGGAACGAAATCGCCAATAGATAAGACCATTTTACAATTTGGGCCCAAGTTAGAAGCAGAGCCTAAGGTGTAAATTATCGATAGTCCATATCTCGGAAACTATAAGAGATAATGCAATTTGGCAACCGGCAATGTAATTAGCATGCCGAATATTACTTGGAATGAGAATTGGAACGAAATCGCCAATAGATAAGACCATTTTACAATTTGGGCCCAAGTTAGAAGCAGAGCCTAAGGTGTAAATTATCGATAGTCCATATCTCGGAAACTATAAGAGATAATGCAATTTGGCAACCGGCAATGTAATTAGCATGCCGAATATTACTTGGAATGTGAATTGGAACGAAATCGCCAATAGATAAGGCCATTTTACAATTTGGGCCCAAGTTAGAAGCAGAGCCTAAGGTGTAAATTATCGATAGTCCATATCTCGGAAACTATAAGAGATAATGCAATTTCGCAACCGGCAATGTAATTAGCATGCCGAATATTACTTGGAGTGTGAATTGGAACGAAATCGCCAATAGATAAGACCATTTTACAATTTGGGCCCAAGTTAGATGCAGAGCCTAAGGTGTAAATTATCGATAGTCCATATCTCGGAAACTATAAGAGATAATGCAATTTGGCAACCGGCAATGTAATTAACATGCCGAATATTACTTGGAATGTGAATTGGAACGAAATCGCCAATAGATAAGACCATTTTACAATTTGGGCCCAAGTTAGAAGCAGAGCCTAAGGTGTAAATTATCGATAGTCCATATCTCGGAAACTATAAGAGATAATGCAATTTGGCAACCGGCAATGTAATTAGCATGCCGAATATTACTTGGAATGTGAATTGGAACGAAATCGCCAATAGATAAGACCATTTTACAATTTGGGCCCAAGTTAGAAGCAGAGCCTATGGTGTAAATTATCGATAGTCCATATCTCGGAAACTATAAGAGATAATGCAATTTGGCAACCGGCAATGTAATTAGCATGCCGAATATTACTTGGAATGTGAATTGGAACGAAATCGCCAATAGATAAGCCCATTTTACAATTTGGGCCCAAGTTAGAAGAAGAGCCTAAGGTGTAAATTATCGATAGTCCATATCTCGGAAACTATAAGAGATAATGCAATTTGGCAACCGGCAATGTAATTAGCATGCCGAATATTACTTGGAATGTGAATTGGAACGAAATCGCCAATAGATAAGACCATTTTACAATTTGGGCCCAAGTTAGAAGCAGAGCCTAAGGTGTAAATTATCGATAGTCCATATCTCGGAAACTATAAGAGATAATGCAATTTGGCAACCGGCAATGTAATTAGCATGCCGAATATTACTTGGAATGTGAATTGGAACGAAATCGCCAATAGATAAGACCATTTTACAATTTGGGCCCAAGTTAGAAGCAGAGCCTAAGGTGTAAATTATTGATAGTCCATATCTCGGAAACTATAAGAGATAATGCAATTTCGCAACCGGCAATATAATTAGCATGCCGAATATCACTTGGAATGTGAATTGGGACGAAATCGCCAATAGATAAGACCATTTTACAATTTGGGCCCAAGTTAGAAGCAGAGCCTAAGGTGTAAATTATCGATAGTCCATATCTCGGAAACTATAAGAGATAATGCAATTTGGCAACCGGCAATGTAATTAGCATGCCGAATATTACTTGGAATGTGAATTGGAACGAAATCGCCAATAGATAAGATCATTTTACAATTTGGGCCCAAGTTAGAAGCAGAGCCTAAGGTGTAAATTATCGATAGTCCATATCTCGGAAACTATAAGAGATAATGCAATTTGGCAACCGGCAATGTAATTAGCATGCCGAATATTACTTGGAATGTGAATTGGAACGAAATCGCCAATAGGTAAGACCATTTTACAATTTGGGCCAAAGTTAGAAGCAGAGCCTAAGGTGTAAATTATCGATAGTCCATATCTCGGAAACTATAAGAGATAATTCAATTTGGCAATCGATAATGCAATTAGCATGCCGAATATTACTTGGAATGTGAATTGGAACGAAATCGCCAATAGATAAGACCATTTTACAATTTGGGTCCAAGTTAGAAGCAGAGCCTAAGGTGTAAATTATCGATAGTCCATATCTCGGAAACTATAAGAGATAATGCAATTTGGCAACCGGCAATGTAATTAGCATGCCGAATATTACTTGGAATGTGAATTGGAACGAAATCGCCAATAGATAAGACCATTCTACAATTTGGGCCCAAGTTAGAAGCAGAGCCTAAGGTGTAAATTATCGATAGTCCATATCTCGGAAACTATAAGAGATAATGCAATTTGGCAACCGGCAATGTAATTAGCATGCCGAATATTACTTGGAATGTGAATTGGAACGAAATCGCCAATAGATAAGACCATTTTACAATTTGGGCCCAAGTTAGAAGCAGAGCCTAAGGTGTAAATTATCGATAGTCCATATCTCGGAAACTATAAGAGTTAATGCAATTTGGCAACCGGCAATGTAATTAGCATGCCGAATATTACTTGGAATGTGAATTGGAACGAAATCGCCAATAGATAAGACCATTATACAATTTGGGCCCAAGTTAGAAGCAGAGCCTAAGGTGTAAATTATCGATAGTCCATATCTCGGAAATTATAAGAGTTAATGCAATTTGGCAACCGGCAATGTAATTAGCATGCCGAATATTACTTGGAATGTGAATTGGAACGAAATCGCCAATAGATAAGACCATTTTACAATTTGGGTCCAAGTTAGAAGCAGAGCCTAAGGTGTAAATTATCGATAGTCCATATCTCGGAAACTATAAGAGATAATGCAATTTGGCAACCGGCAATGTAATTAGCATGCCGAATATTACTTGGAATGTGAATTGGAACGAAATCGCCAATAGATAAGACCATTTTACAATTTGGGCCCAAGTTAGAAGCAGAGCCTAAGGTGTAAATTATCGATAGTCCATATCTCGGAAACTATAAGAGATAATGCAATTTCGCAACCGGCAATGTAATTAGCATGCCGAATATTACTTGGAGTGTGAATTGGAACGAAATCGCCAATAGATAAGACCATTTTACAATTTGGGCCCAATTTAGAAGCAGAGCCTAAGGTGTAAATTATCGATAGTCCATATCTCGGAAACTATAAGAGATAATGCAATTTGGCAACCGGCAATGTAATTAGCATGCCGAATATTACTTGGAATGTGAATTGGAACGAAATCGCCAATAGATAAGACCATTTTACAATTTGGGCCCAAGTTAGAAGCAGAGCCTAAGGTGTAAATTATCGATAGTCCATATCTCGGAAACTATAAGCGATAATGCAATTTGGCAACCGGCAATGTAATTAGCATGCCGAATATTACTTGGAATGTGAATTGGAACGAAATCGCCAATAGATAAGACCATTTTACAATTTGGGCCCAAGTTAGAAGCAGAGCCTAAGGTGTAAATTATCGATAGTCCATATCTCGGAAACTATAAGAGATAATGCAATTTGGCAACCGGCAATGTAATTAGCATGCCGAATATTACTTGGAATGTGAATTGGAACGAAATCGTCAATAGATAAGACCATTTTACAATTTGGGCCCAAGTTAGAAGCAGAGCCTAAGGTGTAAATTATTGATAGTCCATATCTCGGAAACTATAAGAGATAATGCAATTTCGCAACCGGCAATGTAATTAGCATGCCGAATATCACTTGGAATGTGTATTGGGACGAAATCGCCAATAGATAAGACCATTTTACAATTTGGGCCCAAGTTAGAAGCAGAGCCTAAGGTGTAAATTATCGATAGTCCATATCTCGGAAACTATAAGAGATAATGCAATTTGGCAACCGGCAATGTAATTAGCATGCCGAATATTACTTGGAATGTGAATTGGAACGAAATCGCCAATAGATAAGACCATTTTACAATTTGGGCCCAAGTTAGAAGCAGAGCCTAAGGTGTAAATTATCGATAGTCCATATCTCGGAAACTATAAGAGATAATGCAATTTGGCAACCGGCAATGTAATTAGCATGCCGAATATTACTTGGAATGTGAATTGGAACGAAATCGCCAATAGGTAAGACCATTTTACTATTTGGGCCCAAGTTAGAAGCAGAGCCTAAGGTGTAAATTATCGATAGTCCATATCTCGGAAACTATAAGAGATAATTCAATTTGGCAACCGGCAATGTAATTAGCATGCCGAATATTACTTGGAATGTGAATTGGAACGAAATCGCCAATAGATAAGACCATTTTACAATTTGGGCCCAAGTTAGAAGCAGAGCCTAAGGTGTAAATTATCGATAGTCCATATCTCGGAAACTATAAGAGATAATGCAATTTGGCAACCGGCAATGTAATTAGCATGCCGAATATTACTTGGAGTGTGAATTGAAACGAAATCGCCATTAGATAAGACCATTTTACAATTTGGGCCCAAGTTAGAAGCAGAGCCTAAGGTGTAAATTATCGATAGTCCATATCTCGGAAACTATAAGAGATAATGCAATTTGGCAACCGGCAATGTAATTAGCATGCCGAATATTACTTGGAATGTGAATTGGAACGAAATTGCCAATAGATTAGACCATTTTACAATTTGGGCCCAAGTTAGAAGCAGAGCCTAAGGTGTAAATTATCGATAGTCCATATCTCGGAAACTATAAGAGATAATGCAATTTGGCAACCGGCAATGTAATTAGCATGCCGAATATTACTTGGAATGTGAATTGGAACGAAATCGCCAATAGATAAGACCATTTTACAATTTGGGCCCAAGTTAGAAGCAGAGCCTAAGGTGTAAATTATCGATAGTCCATATCTCGGAAACTATAAGAGATAATGCAATTTGGCAACCGGCAATGTAATTAGCATGCCGAATATTACTTGGAATGAGAATTGGAACGAAATCGCCAATAGATAAGACCATTTTACAATTTGGGCCCAAGTTAGAAGCAGAGCCTAAGGTGTAAATTATCGATAGTCCATATCTCGGAAACTATAAGAGATAATGCAATTTGGCAACCGGCAATGTAATTAGCATGCCGAATATTACTTGGAATGTGAATTGGAACGAAATCGCCAATAGATAAGGCCATTTTACAATTTGGGCCCAAGTTAGAAGCAGAGCCTAAGGTGTAAATTATCGATAGTCCATATCTCGGAAACTATAAGAGATAATGCAATTTCGCAACCGGCAATGTAATTAGCATGCCGAATATTACTTGGAGTGTGAATTGGAACGAAATCGCCAATAGATAAGACCATTTTACAATTTGGGCCCAAGTTAGATGCAGAGCCTAAGGTGTAAATTATCGATAGTCCATATCTCGGAAACTATAAGAGATAATGCAATTTGGCAACCGGCAATGTAATTAACATGCCGAATATTACTTGGAATGTGAATTGGAACGAAATCGCCAATAGATAAGACCATTTTACAATTTGGGCCCAAGTTAGAAGCAGAGCCTAAGGTGTAAATTATCGATAGTCCATATCTCGGAAACTATAAGAGATAATGCAATTTGGCAACCGGCAATGTAATTAGCATGAAGAATATTACTTGGAATGTGAATTAGAACGAAATCGCCAATAGATAAGACCATTTTACAATTTGGGCCCAAGTTAGAAGCAGAGCCTAAGGTGTAAATTATCGATAGTCCATATCTCGGAAACTATAAGAGATAATGCAATTTGGCAACCGGCAATGTAATTAGCATGCCGAATATTACTTGGAGTGTGAATTGGTACGAAATCGCCCATAGATAAGACCATTTTACAATTTGGGCCCAAGTTAGAAGCAGAGCCTAAGGTGTAAATTATCGATAGTCCATATCTCGGAAACTATAAGAGATAATGCAATTTGGCAACCGGCAATGTAATTAGCATGCCGAATATTACTTGGAATGTGAATTGGAACGAAATCGCCAATAGATAAGACCATTTTACAATTTGGGCCCAAGTTAGAAGCAGAGCCTAAGGTGTAAATTATTGATAGTCCATATCTCATAAACTATAAGAGATAATGCAATTTCGCAACCGGCAATGTAATTAGCATGCCGAATATCACTTGGAATGTGAATTGGGACGAAATCGCCAATAGATAAGACCATTTTACAATTTGGGCCCAAGTTAGAAGCAGAGCCTAAGGTGTAAATTATCGATAGTCCATATCTCGGAAACTATAAGAGATAATGCAATTTGGCAACCGGCAATGTAATTAGCATGCCGAATATTACTTGGAATGTGAATTGGAACGCAATCGCTAATAGATAAGACCATTTTACAATTTGGGCCCAAGTTAGAAGCAGAGCCTAAGGTGTAAATTATCGATAGTCCATATCTCGGAAACTATAAGAGATAATGCAATTTGGCAACCGGCAATGTAATTAGCATGCCGAATATTACTTGGAATGTGAATTGGAACGAAATCGCCAATAGATAAGACCATTTTACAATTTGGGCCCAAGTTAGAAGCAGAGCCTAAGGTGTAAATTATCGATAGTCCATATCTCGGAAACTATAAGAGATAATGCAATTTGGCAACCGGCAATGTAATTAGCATGCCGAATATTACTTGGAATGTGAATTGGAACGAAATCGCCAATAGATAAGACCATTTTACAATTTGGGCCCAAGTTAGAAGCAGAGCCTAAGGTGTAAATTATCGATAGTCCATATCTCGGAAACTATAAGAGATAATGCAATTTGGCAACCGGCAATGTAATTAGCATGCCAAATATTACTTGGAATGTGAATTGGAACGAAATCGTCAATAGGTAAGACCATTTTACAATTTGGGCCCAAGTTAGAAGCAGAGCCTAAGGTGTAAATTATCGATAGTCCATATCTCGGAAACTATAAGAGATAATTCAATTTGGCAACCGGCAATGTAATTAGCATGCCGAATATTACTTGGAATGTGAATTGGAACGAAATCGCCAATAGATAAGACCATTTTACAATTTGGGCCCAAGTTAGAAGCAGAGCCTAAGGTGTAAATTATCGATAGTCCATATCTCGGAAACTATAAGAGATAATGCAATTTGGCAACCGGCAATGTAATTAGCATGCCGAATATTACTTGGAATGTGAATTGGAACGAAATCGCCAATAGATAAGACCATTTTACAATTTGGGCCCAAGTTAGAAGCAGAGCCTATGGTGTAAATTATCGATAGTCCATATCTCGGAAACTATAAGAGATAATGCAATTTGGCAACCGGCAATGTAATTAGCATGCCGAATATTACTTGGAATGTGAATTGGAACGAAATCGCCAATAGATAAGCCCATTTTACAATTTGGGCCCAAGTTAGAAGCAGAGCCTAAGGTGTAAATTATCGATAGTCCATATCTCGGAAACTATAAGAGATAATGCAATTTGGCAACCGGCAATGTAATTAGCATGCCGAATATTACTTGGAATGTGAATTGGAACGAAATCGCCAATAGATAAGACCATTTTACAATTTGGGCCCAAGTTAGAAGCAGAGCCTAAGGTGTAAATTATCGATAGTCCATATCTCGGAAACTATAAGAGATAATGCAATTTGGCAACCGGCAATGTAATTAGCATGCCGAATATTACTTGGAATGTGAATTGGAACGAAATCGCCAATAGATAAGACCATTTTACAATTTGGGCCCAAGTTAGAAGCAGAGCCTAAGGTGTAAATTATTGATAGTCCATATCTCGGAAACTATAAGAGATAATGCAATTTCGCAACCGGCAATATAATTAGCATGCCGAATATCACTTGGAATGTGAATTGGGACGAAATCGCCAATAGATAAGACCATTTTACAATTTGGGCCCAAGTTAGAAGCAGAGCCTAAGGTGTAAATTATCGATAGTCCATATCTCGGAAACTATAAGAGATAATGCAATTTGGCAACCGGCAATGTAATTAGCATGCCGAATATTACTTGGAATGTGAATTGGAACGAAATCGCCAATAGATAAGATCATTTTACAATTTGGGCCCAAGTTAGAAGCAGAGCCTAAGGTGTAAATTATCGATAGTCCATATCTCGGAAACTATAAGAGATAATGCAATTTGGCAACCGGCAATGTAATTAGCATGCCGAATATTACTTGGAATGTGAATTGGAACGAAATCGCCAATAGGTAAGACCATTTTACAATTTGGGCCAAAGTTAGAAGCAGAGCCTAAGGTGTAAATTATCGATAGTCCATATCTCGGAAACTATAAGAGATAATTCAATTTGGCAATCGATAATGCAATTAGCATGCCGAATATTACTTGGAATGTGAATTGGAACGAAATCGCCAATAGATAAGACCATTTTACAATTTGGGTCCAAGTTAAAAGCAGAGCCTAAGGTGTAAATTATCGATAGTCCATATCTCGGAAACTATAAGAGATAATGCAATTTGGCAACCGGCAATGTAATTAGCATGCCGAATATTACTTGGAATGTGAATTGGAACGAAATCGCCAATAGATAAGACCATTATACAATTTGGGCCCAAGTTAGAAGCAGAGCCTAAGGTGTAAATTATCGATAGTCCATATCTCGGAAACTATAAGAGATAATGCAATTTGGCAACCGGCAATGTAATTAGCATGCCGAATATTACTTGGAATGTGAATTGGAACGAAATCGCCAATAGATAAGACCATTTTACAATTTGGGCCCAAGTTAGAAGCAGAGCCTAAGGTGTAAATTATCGATAGTCCATATCTCGGAAACTATAAGAGATAATGCAATTTCGCAACCGGCAATGTAATTAGCATGCCGAATATTACTTGGAGTGTGAATTGGAACGAAATCGCCAATAGATAAGACCATTTTACAATTTGGGCCCAAGTTAGAAGCAGAGCCTAAGGTGTAAATTATCGATAGTCCATATCTCGGAAACTATAAGAGATAATGCAATTTGGCAACCGGCAATGTAATTAGCATGCCGAATATTACTTGGAATGTGAATTGGAACGAAATCGCCAATAGATAAGACCATTTTACAATTTGGGCCCAAGTTAGAAGCAGAGCCTAAGGTGTAAATTATCGATAGTCCATATCTCGGAAACTATAAGCGATAATGCAATTTGGCAACCGGCAATGTAATTAGCATGCCGAATATTACTTGGAATGTGAATTGGAACGAAATCGCCAATAGATAAGACCATTTTACAATTTGGGCCCAAGTTAGAAGCAGAGCCTAAGGTGTAAATTATCGATAGTCCATATCTCGGAAACTATAAGAGATAATGCAATTTGGCAACCGGCAATGTAATTAGCATGCCGAATATTACTTGGAATGTGAATTGGAACGAAATCGTCAATAGATAAGACCATTTTACAATTTGGGCCCAAGTTAGAAGCAGAGCCTAAGGTGTAAATTATTGATAGTCCATATCTCGGAAACTATAAGAGATAATGCAATTTCGCAACCGGCAATGTAATTAGCATGCCGAATATCACTTGGAATGTGTATTGGGACGAAATCGCCAATAGATAAGACCATTTTACAATTTGGGCCCAAGTTAGAAGCAGAGCCTAAGGTGTAAATTATCGATAGTCCATATCTCGGAAACTATAAGAGATAATGCAATTTGGCAACCGGCAATGTAATTAGCATGCCGAATATTACTTGGAATGTGAATTGGAACGAAATCGCCAATAGATAAGACCATTTTACAATTTGGGCCCAAGTTAGAAGCAGAGCCTAAGGTGTAAATTATCGATAGTCCATATCTCGGAAACTATAAGAGATAATGCAATTTGGCAACCGGCAATGTAATTAGCATGCCGAATATTACTTGGAATGTGAATTGGAACGAAATCGCCAATAGGTAAGACCATTTTACTATTTGGGCCCAAGTTAGAAGCAGAGCCTAAGGTGTAAATTATCGATAGTCCATATCTCGGAAACTATAAGAGATAATTCAATTTGGCAACCGGCAATGTAATTAGCATGCCGAATATTACTTGGAATGTGAATTGGAACGAAATCGCCAATAGATAAGACCATTTTACAATTTGGGCCCAAGTTAGAAGCAGAGCCTAAGGTGTAAATTATCGATAGTCCATATCTCGGAAACTATAAGAGATAATGCAATTTGGCAACCGGCAATGTAATTAGCATGCCGAATATTACTTGGAGTGTGAATTGAAACGAAATCGCCAATAGATAAGACCATTTTACAATTTGGGCCCAAGTTAGAAGCAGAGCCTAAGGTGTAAATTATCGATAGTCCATATCTCGGAAACTATAAGAGATAATGCAATTTGGCAACCGGCAATGTAATTAGCATGCCGAATATTACTTGGAATGTGAATTGGAACGAAATTGCCAATAGATTAGACCATTTTACAATTTGGGCCCAAGTTAGAAGCAGAGCCTAAGGTGTAAATTATCGATAGTCCATATCTCGGAAACTATAAGAGATAATGCAATTTGGCAACCGGCAATGTAATTAGCATGCCGAATATTACTTGGAATGTGAATTGGAACGAAATCGCCAATAGATAAGACCATTTTACAATTTGGGCCCAAGTTAGAAGCAGAGCCTAAGGTGTAAATTATCGATAGTCCATATCTCGGAAACTATAAGAGATAATGCAATTTGGCAACCGGCAATGTAATTAGCATGCCGAATATTACTTGGAATGAGAATTGGAACGAAATCGCCAATAGATAAGACCATTTTACAATTTGGGCCCAAGTTAGAAGCAGAGCCTAAGGTGTAAATTATCGATAGTCCATATCTCGGAAACTATAAGAGATAATGCAATTTGGCAACCGGCAATGTAATTAGCATGCCGAATATTACTTGGAATGTGAATTGGAACAAAATCGCCAATAGATAAGGCCATTTTACAATTTGGGGCCCAAGTTAGAAGCAGAGCCTAAGGTGTAAATTATCGATAGTCCATATCTCGGAAACTATAAGAGATAATGCAATTTCGCAACCGGCAATGTAATTAGCATGCCGAATATTACTTGGAGTGTGAATTGGAACGAAATCGCCAATAGATAAGACCATTTTACAATTTGGGCCCAAGTTAGATGCAGAGCCTAAGGTGTAAATTATCGATAGTCCATATCTCGGAAACTATAAGAGATAATGCAATTTGGCAACCGGCAATGTAATTAACATGCCGAATATTACTTGGAATGTGAATTGGAACGAAATCGCCAATAGATAAGACCATTTTACAATTTGGGCCCAAGTTAGAAGCAGAGCCTAAGGTGTAAATTATCGATAGTCCATATCTCGGAAACTATAAGAGATAATGCAATTTGGCAACCGGCAATGTAATTAGCATGAAGAATATTACTTGGAATGTGAATTAGAACGAAATCGCCAATAGATAAGACCATTTTACAATTTGGGCCCAAGTTAGAAGCAGAGCCTAAGGTGTAAATTATCGATAGTCCATATCTCGGAAACTATAAGAGATAATGCAATTTGGCAACCGGCAATGTAATTAGCATGCCGAATATTACTTGGAATGTGAATTGGAACGAAATCGCCCATAGATAAGACCATTTTACAATTTGGGCCCAAGTTAGAAGCAGAGCCTAAGGTGTAAATTATCGATAGTCCATATCTCGGAAACTATAAGAGATAATGCAATTTGGCAACCGGCAATGTAATTAGCATGCCGAATATTACTTGGAATGTGAATTGGAACGAAATCGCCAATAGATAAGACCATTTTACAATTTGGGCCAAGTTAGAAGCAGAGCCTAAGGTGTAAATTATTGATAGTCCATATCTCATAAACTATAAGAGATAATGCAATTTCGCAACCGGCAATGTAATTAGCATGCCGAATATCACTTGGAATGTGAATTGGGACGAAATCGCCAATAGATAAGACCATTTTACAATTTGGGCCCAAGTTAGAAGCAGAGCCTAAGGTGTAAATTATCGATAGTCCATATCTCGGAAACTATAAGAGATAATGCAATTTGGCAACCGGCAATGTAATTAGCATGCCGAATATTACTTGGAATGTGAATTGGAACGCAATCGCTAATAGATAAGACCATTTTACAATTTGGGCCCAAGTTAGAAGCAGAGCCTAAGGTGTAAATTATCGATAGTCCATATCTCGGAAACTATAAGAGATAATGCAATTTGGCAACCGGCAATGTAATTAGCATGCCGAATATTACTTGGAATGTGAATTGGAACGAAATCGCCAATAGGTAAGACCATTTTACAATTTGGGCCCAAGTTAGAAGCAGAGCCTAAGGTGTAAATTATCGATAGTCCATATCTCGGAAACTATAAGAGATAATTCAATTTGGCAACCGGCAATGTAATTAGCATGCCGAATATTACTTGGAATGTGAATTGGAACGAAATCGCCAATAGATAAGACCATTTTACAATTTGGGCCCAAGTTAGAAGCAGAGCCTAAGGTGTAAATTATCGATAGACCATATCTCGGAAACTATAAGAGATAATGCAATTTGGCAACCGGCAATGTAATTAGCATGCCGAATATTACTTGGAATGTGAATTGGAACGAAATCGCCAATAGATAAGACCATTTTACAATTTGGGCCCAAGTTAGAAGCAGAGCCTAAGGTGTAAATTATCGATAGTCCATATCTCGGAAACTATAAGAGATAATGCAATTTGGCAACCGGCAATGTAATTAGCATGCCGAATATTACTTGGAATGTGAATTGGAACGAAATCGCCAATAGATAAGACCATTTTACAATTTGGGCCCAAGTTAGAAGCAGAGCCTAAGGTGTAAATTATCGATAGTCCATATCTCGGAAACTATAAGAGATAATGCAATTTGGCAACCGGCAATGTAATTAGCATGCCAAATATTACTTGGAATGTGAATTGGAACGAAATCGCCAATAGGTAAGACCATTTTACAATTTGGGCCCAAGTTAGAAGCAGAGCCTAAGGTGTAAATTATCGATAGTCCATATCTCGGAAACTATAAGAGATAATTCAATTTGGCAACCGGCAATGTAATTAGCATGCCGAATATTACTTGGAATGTGAATTGGAACGAAATCGCCAATAGATAAGACCATTTTACAATTTGGGCCCAAGTTAGAAGCAGAGCCTAAGGTGTAAATTATCGATAGTCCATATCTCGGAAACTATAAGAGATAATGCAATTTGGCAACCGGCAATGTAATTAGCATGCCGAATATTACTTGGAATGTGAATTGGAACGAAATCGCCAATAGATAAGACCATTTTACAATTTGGGCCCAAGTTAGAAGCAGAGCCTATGGTGTAAATTATCGATAGTCCATATCTCGGAAACTATAAGAGATAATGCAATTTGGCAACCGGCAATGTAATTAGCATGCCGAATATTACTTGGAATGTGAATTGGAACGAAATCGCCAATAGATAAGCCCATTTTACAATTTGGGCCCAAGTTAGAAGCAGAGCCTAAGGTGTAAATTATCGATAGTCCATATCTCGGAAACTATAAGAGATAATGCAATTTGGCAACCGGCAATGTAATTAGCATGCCGAATATTACTTGGAATGTGAATTGGAACGAAATCGCCAATAGATAAGACCATTTTACAATTTGGGCCCAAGTTAGAAGCAGAGCCTAAGGTGTAAATTATCGATAGTCCATATCTCGGAAACTATAAGAGATAATGCAATTTGGCAACCGGCAATGTAATTAGCATGCCGAATATTACTTGGAATGTGAATTGGAACGAAATCGCCAATAGATAAGACCATTTTACAATTTGGGCCCAAGTTAGAAGCAGAGCCTAAGGTGTAAATTATTGATAGTCCATATCTCGGAAACTATAAGAGATAATGCAATTTCGCAACCGGCAATATAATTAGCATGCCGAATATCACTTGGAATGTGAATTGGGACGAAATCGCCAATAGATAAGACCATTTTACAATTTGGGCCCAAGTTAGAAGCAGAGCCTAAGGTGTAAATTATCGATAGTCCATATCTCGGAAACTATAAGAGATAATGCAATTTGGCAACCGGCAATGTAATTAGCATGCCGAATATTACTTGGAATGTGAATTGGAACGAAATCGCCAATAGATAAGATCATTTTACAATTTGGGCCCAAGTTAGAAGCAGAGCCTAAGGTGTAAATTATCGATAGTCCATATCTCGGAAACTATAAGAGATAATGCAATTTGGCAACCGGCAATGTAATTAGCATGCCGAATATTACTTGGAATGTGAATTGGAACGAAATCGCCAATAGGTAAGACCATTTTACAATTTGGGCCAAAGTTAGAAGCAGAGCCTAAGGTGTAAATTATCGATAGTCCATATCTCGGAAACTATAAGAGATAATTCAATTTGGCAATCGATAATGCAATTAGCATGCCGAATATTACTTGGAATGTGAATTGGAACGAAATCGCCAATAGATAAGACCATTTTACAATTTGGGTCCAAGTTAAAAGCAGAGCCTAAGGTGTAAATTATCGATAGTCCATATCTCGGAAACTATAAGAGATAATGCAATTTGGCAACCGGCAATGTAATTAGCATGCCGAATATTACTTGGAATGTGAATTGGAACGAAATCGCCAATAGATAAGACCATTCTACAATTTGGGCCCAAGTTAGAAGCAGAGCCTAAGGTGTAAATTATCGATAGTCCATATCTCGGAAACTATAAGAGATAATGCAATTTGGCAACCGGCAATGTAATTAGCATGCCGAATATTACTTGGAATGTGAATTGGAACGAAATCGCCAATAGGTAAGACCATTTTACAATTTGGGCCCAAGTTAGAAGCAGAGCCTAAGGTGTAAATTATCGATAGTCCATATCTCGGAAACTATAAGAGATAATTCAATTTGGCAACCGGCAATGTAATTAGCATGCCGAATATTACTTGGAATGTGAATTGGAACGAAATCGCCAATAGATAAGACCATTTTACAATTTGGGCCCAAGTTAGAAGCAGAGCCTAGGGTGTAAATTATCGATGGACGAAACTATAAGAGATAATGCAATTTGGCAACCGGCAATGTAATTAGCATGCCGAATATTACTTGGAATGTGAATTGGAACGAAATCGCCAATAGATAAGGACCATTTTACAATTTGGGCCCAAGTTAGAAGCAGAGCCTAAGGTGTAAAATTATCGATAGTCCATATCTCGGAAACTATAAGAGATAATGCAATTTGGCAACCGGCAATGTAATTAGCATGCCGAATATTATTTGGAATGTGAATTGGAACGAAATCGCCAATAGATAAGACCATTTTACAATTTGGGCCCAAGTTAGAAGCAGAGCCTAAGGTGTAAATTATCGATAGTCCATATCTCGGAAACTATAAGAGATAATGCAATTTGGCAACCGGCAATGTAATTAGCATGCCAAATATTACTTGGAATGTGAATTGGAACGAAATCGCCAATAGGTAAGACCATTTTACAATTTGGGCCCAAGTTAGAAGCAGAGCCTAAGTGTAAATTATCGATAGTCCATATCTCGGAAACTATAAGAGATAATTCAATTTGGCAACCGGCAATGTAATTAGCATGCCGAATATTACTTGGAATGTGAATTGGAACGAAATCGCCAATAGATAAGACCATTTTACAATTTGGGCCCAAGTTAGAAGCAGAGCCTAAGGTGTAAATTATCGATAGTCCATATCTCGGAAACTATAAGAGATAATGCAATTTGGCAACCGGCAATGTAATTAGCATGCCGAATATTACTTGGAATGTGAATTGGAACGAAATCGCCAATAGATAAGACCATTTTACAATTTGGGCCCAAGTTAGAAGCAGAGCCTATGGTGTAAATTATCGATAGTCCATATCTCGGAAACTATAAGAGATAATGCAATTTGGCAACCGGCAATGTAATTAGCATGCCGAATATTACTTGGAATGTGAATTGGAACGAAATCGCCAATAGATAAGCCCAAGTTAGAAGCAGAGCCTAAGGTGTAAATTATCGATAGTCCATATCTCGGAAACTATAAGAGATAATGCAATTTGGCAACCGGCAATGTAATTAGCATGCCGAATATTACTTGGAATGTGAATTGGAACGAAATCGCCAATAGATAAGACCATTTTACAATTTGGGCCCAAGTTAGAAGCAGAGCCTAAGGTGTAAATTATCGATAGTCCATATCTCGGAAACTATAAGAGATAATGCAATTTGGCAACCGGCAATGTAATTAGCATGCCGAATATTACTTGGAATGTGAATTGGAACGAAATCGCCAATAGATAAGACCATTTTACAATTTGGGCCCAAGTTAGAAGCAGAGCCTAAGGTGTAAATTATTGATAGTCCATATCTCGGAAACTATAAGAGATAATGCAATTTCGCAACCGGCAATATAATTAGCATGCCGAATATCACTTGGAATGTGAATTGGGACGAAATCGCCAATAGATAAGACCATTTTACAATTTGGGCCCAAGTTAGAAGCAGAGCCTAAGGTGTAAATTATCGATAGTCCATATCTCGGAAACTATAAGAGATAATGCAATTTGGCAACCGGCAATGTAATTAGCATGCCGAATATTACTTGGAATGTGAATTGGAACGAAATCGCCAATAGATAAGATCATTTTACAATTTGGGCCCAAGTTAGAAGCAGAGCCTAAGGTGTAAATTATCGATAGTCCATATCTCGGAAACTATAAGAGATAATGCAATTTGGCAACCGGCAATCTAATTAGCATGCCGAATATTACTTGGAATGTGAATTGGAACGAAATCGCCAATAGGTAAGACCATTTTACAATTTGGGCCAAAGTTAGAAGCAGAGCCTAAGGTGTAAATTATCGATAGTCCATATCTCGGAAACTATAAGAGATAATTCAATTTGGCAATCGATAATGCAATTAGCATGCCGAATATTACTTGGAATGTGAATTGGAACGAAATCGCCAATAGATAAGACCATTTTACAATTTGGGTCCAAGTTAAAAGCAGAGCCTAAGGTGTAAATTATCGATAGTCCATATCTCGGAAACTATAAGAGATAATGCAATTTGGCAACCGGCAATGTAATTAGCATGCCGAATATTACTTGGAATGTGAATTGGAACGAAATCGCCAATAGATAAGACCATTCTACAATTTGGGCCCAAGTTAGAAGCAGAGCCTAAGGTGTAAATTATCGATAGTCCATATCTCGGAAACTATAAGAGATAATGCAATTTGGCAACCGGCAATGTAATTAGCATGCCGAATATTACTTGGAATGTGAATTGGAACGAAATCGCCAATAGATAAGACCATTTTACAATTTGGGCCCAAGTTAGAAGCAGAGCCTAAGGTGTAAATTATCGATAGTCCATATCTCGGAAACTATAAGAGATAATGCAATTTCGCAACCGGCAATATAATTAGCATGCCGAATATCACTTGGAATGTGAATTGGGACGAAATCGCCAATAGATAAGACCATTTTACAATTTGGGCCCAAGTTAGAAGCAGAGCCTAAGGTGTAAATTATCGATAGTCCATATCTCGGAAACTATAAGAGATAATGCAATTTGGCAACCGGCAATGTAATTAGCATGCCGAATATTACTTGGAATGTGAATTGGAACGAAATCGCCAATAGATAAGATCATTTTACAATTTGGGCCCAAGTTAGAAGCAGAGCCTAAGGTGTAAATTATCGATAGTCCATATCTCGGAAACTATAAGAGATAATGCAATTTGGCAACCGGCAATGTAATTAGCATGCCGAATATTACTTGGAATGTGAATTGGAACGAAATCGCCAATAGGTAAGACCATTTTACAATTTGGGCCCAAGTTAGAAGCAGAGCCTAAGGTGTAAATTATCGATAGTCCATATCTCGGAAACTATAAGAGATAATGCAATTTGGCAACCGGCAATGTAATTAGCATGAAGAATATTACTTGGAATGTGAATTAGAACGAAATCGCCAATAGATAAGACCATTTTACAATTTGGGCCCAAGTTAGAAGCAGAGCCTAAGGTGTAAATTATCGATAGTCCATATCTCGGAAACTATAAGAGATAATGCAATTTGGCAACCGGCAATGTAATTAGCATGCCGAATATTACTTGGAATGTGAATTGGAACGAAATCGCCCATAGATAAGACCATTTTACAATTTGGGCCCAAGTTAGAAGCAGAGCCTAAGGTGTAAATTATCGATAGTCCATATCTCGGAAACTATAAGAGATAATGCAATTTGGCAACCGGCAATGTAATTAGCATGCCGAATATTACTTGGAATGTGAATTGGAACGAAATCGCCAATAGATAAGACCATTTTACAATTTGGGCCCAAGTTAGAAGCAGAGCCTAAGGTGTAAATTATTGATAGTCCATATCTCATAAACTATAAGAGATAATGCAATTTCGCAACCGGCAATGTAATTAGCATGCCGAATATCACTTGGAATGTGAATTGGGACGAAATCGCCAATAGATAAGACCATTTTACAATTTGGGCCCAAGTTAGAAGCAGAGCCTAAGGTGTAAATTATCGATAGTCCATATCTCGGAAACTATAAGAGATAATGCAATTTGGCAACCGGCAATGTAATTAGCATGCCGAATATTACTTGGAATGTGAATTGGAACGCAATCGCTAATAGATAAGACCATTTTACAATTTGGGCCCAAGTTAGAAGCAGAGCCTAAGGTGTAAATTATCGATAGTCCATATCTCGGAAACTATAAGAGATAATGCAATTTGGCAACCGGCAATGTAATTAGCATGCCGAATATTACTTGGAATGTGAATTGGAACGAAATCGCCAATAGGTAAGACCATTTTACAATTTGGGCCCAAGTTAGAAGCAGAGCCTAAGGTGTAAATTATCGATAGTCCATATCTCGGAAACTATAAGAGATAATTCAATTTGGCAACCGGCAATGTAATTAGCATGCCGAATATTACTTGGAATGTGAATTGGAACGAAATCGCCAATAGATAAGACCATTTTACAATTTGGGCCCAAGTTAGAAGCAGAGCCTAAGGTGTAAATTATCGATAGACCATATCTCGGAAACTATAAGAGATAATGCAATTTGGCAACCGGCAATGTAATTAGCATGCCGAATATTACTTGGAATGTGAATTGGAACGAAATCGCCAATAGATAAGACCATTTTACAATTTGGGCCCAAGTTAGAAGCAGAGCCTAAGGTGTAAATTATCGATAGTCCATATCTCGGAAACTATAAGAGATAATGCAATTTGGCAACCGGCAATGTAATTAGCATGCCGAATATTACTTGGAATGTGAATTGGAACGAAATCGCCAATAGATAAGACCATTTTACAATTTGGGCCCAAGTTAGAAGCAGAGCCTAAGGTGTAAATTATCGATAGTCCATATCTCGGAAACTATAAGAGATAATGCAATTTGGCAACCGGCAATGTAATTAGCATGCCAAATATTACTTGGAATGTGAATTGGAACGAAATCGCCAATAGGTAAGACCATTTTACAATTTGGGCCCAAGTTAGAAGCAGAGCCTAAGGTGTAAATTATCGATAGTCCATATCTCGGAAACTATAAGAGATAATTCAATTTGGCAACCGGCAATGTAATTAGCATGCCGAATATTACTTGGAATGTGAATTGGAACGAAATCGCCAATAGATAAGACCATTTTACAATTTGGGCCCAAGTTAGAAGCAGATCCTAAGGTGTAAATTATCGATAGTCCATATCTCGGAAACTATAAGAGATAATGCAATTTGGCAACCGGCAATGTAATTAGCATGCCGAATATTACTTGGAATGTGAATTGGAACGAAATCGCCAATAGATAAGACCATTTTACAATTTGGGCCCAAGTTAGAAGCAGAGCCTATGGTGTAAATTATCGATAGTCCATATCTCGGAAACTATAAGAGATAATGCAATTTGGCAACCGGCAATGTAATTAGCATGCCGAATATTACTTGGAATGTGAATTGGAACGAAATCGCCAATATATAAGCCCATTTTACAATTTGGGCCCAAGTTAGAAGCAGAGCCTAAGGTGTAAATTATCGATAGTCCATATCTCGGAAACTATAAGAGATAATGCAATTTGGCAACCGGCAATGTAATTAGCATGCCGAATATTACTTGGAATGTGAATTGGAACGAAATCGCCAATAGATAAGACCATTTTACAATTTGGGCCCAAGTTAGAAGCAGAGCCTAAGGTGTAAATTATCGATAGTCCATATCTCGGAAACTATAAGAGATAATGCAATTTGGCAACCGGCAATGTAATTAGCATGCCGAATATTACTTGGAATGTGAATTGGAACGAAATCGCCAATAGATAAGACCATTTTACAATTTGGGCCCAAGTTAGAAGCAGAGCCTAAGGTGTAAATTATTGATAGTCCATATCTCGGAAACTATAAGAGATAATGCAATTTCGCAACCGGCAATATAATTAGCATGCCGAATATCACTTGGAATGTGAATTGGGACGAAATCGCCAATAGATAAGACCATTTTACAATTTGGGCCCAAGTTAGAAGCATAGCCTAAGGTGTAAATTATCGATAGTCCATATCTCGGAAACTATAAGAGATAATGCAATTTGGCAACCGGCAATGTAATTAGCATGCCGAATATTACTTGGAATGTGAATTGGAACGAAATCGCCAATAGATAAGATCATTTTACAATTTGGGCCCAAGTTAGAAGCAGAGCCTAAGGTGTAAATTATCGATAGTCCATATCTCGGAAACTATAAGAGATAATGCAATTTGGCAACCGGCAATGTAATTAGCATGCCGAATATTACTTGGAATGTGAATTGGAACGAAATCGCCAATAGGTAAGACCATTTTACAATTTGGGCCAAAGTTAGAAGCAGAGCCTAAGGTGTAAATTATCGATAGTCCATATCTCGGAAACTATAAGAGATAATTCAATTTGGCAATCGATAATGCAATTAGCATGCCGAATATTACTTGGAATGTGAATTGGAACGAAATCGCCAATAGATAAGACCATTTTACAATTTGGGTCCAAGTTAGAAGCAGAGCCTAAGGTGTAAATTATCGATAGTCCATATCTCGGAAACTATAAGAGATAATGCAATTTGGCAACCGGCAATGTAATTAGCATGCCGAATATTACTTGGAATGTGAATTGGAACGAAATCGCCAATAGATAAGACCATTCTACAATTTGGGCCCAAGTTAGAAGCAGAGCCTAAGGTGTAAATTATCGATAGTCCATATCTCGGAAACTATAAGAGATAATGCAATTTGGCAACCGGCAATGTAATTAGCATGCCGAATATTACTTGGAATGTGAATTGGAACGAAATCGCCAATAGATAAGACCATTTTACAATTTGGGCCCAAGTTAGAAGCAGAGCCTAAGGTGTAAATTATCGATAGTCCATATCTCGGAAACTATAAGAGTTAATGCAATTTGGCAACCGGCAATGTAATTAGCATGCCGAATATTACTTGGAATGTGAATTGGATCGAAATCGCCAATAGATAAGACCATTATACAATTTGGGCCCAAGTTAGAAGCAGAGCCTAAGGTGTAAATTATCGATAGTCCATATCTCGGAAACTATAAGAGTTAATGCAATTTGGCAACCGGCAATGTAATTAGCATGCCGAATATTACTTGGAATGTGAATTGGAACGAAATCGCCAATAGATAAGACCATTTTACAATTTGGGTCCAAGTTAGAAGCAGAGCCTAAGGTGTAAATTATCGATAGTCCATATCTCGGAAACTATAAGAGATAATGCAATTTGGCAACCGGCAATGTAATTAGCATGCCGAATATTACTTGGAATGTGAATTGGAACGAAATCGCCAATAGATAAGACCATTTTACAATTTGGGCCCAAGTTAGAAGCAGAGCCTAAGGTGTAAATTATCGATAGTCCATATCTCGGAAACTATAAGAGATAATGCAATTTCGCAACCGGCAATGTAATTAGCATGCCGAATATCACTTGGAATGTGTATTGGGACGAAATCGCCAATAGATAAGACCATTTTACAATTTGGGCCCAAGTTAGAAGCAGAGCCTAAGGTGTAAATTATCGATAGTCCATATCTCGGAAACTATAAGAGATAATGCAATTTGGCAACCGGCAATGTAATTAGCATGCCGAATATTACTTGGAATGTGAATTGGAACGAAATCGCCAATAGATAAGACCATTTTACAATTTGGGCCCAAGTTAGAAGCAGAGCCTAAGGTGTAAATTATCGATAGTCCATATCTCGGAAACTATAAGAGATAATGCAATTTGGCAACCGGCAATGTAATTAGCATGCCGAATATTACTTGGAATGTGAATTGGAACGAAATCGCCAATAGGTAAGACCATTTTACTATTTGGGCCCAAGTTAGAAGCAGAGCCTAAGGTGTAAATTATCGATAGTCCATATCTCGGAAACTATAAGAGATAATTCAATTTGGCAACCGGCAATGTAATTAGCATGCCGAATATTACTTGGAATGTGAATTGGAACGAAATCGCCAATAGATAAGACCATTTTACAATTTGGGCCCAAGTTAGAAGCAGAGCCTAAGGTGTAAATTATCGATAGTCCATATCTCGG
Organism: Rhynchophorus ferrugineus; assembly: GCF_030347505.1. NCBI lineage: Eukaryota > Metazoa > Arthropoda > Insecta > Coleoptera > Curculionidae > Rhynchophorus > Rhynchophorus ferrugineus. The sequence goes on from NW_027472825.1 coordinate 146,054, forward strand.
AAACTATAAGAGATAATGCAATTTGGCAACCGGCAATGTAATTAGCATGCCGAATATTACTTGGAGTGTGAATTGAAACGAAATCGCCAATAGATAAGACCATTTTACAATTTGGGCCCAAGTTAGAAGCAGAGCCTAAGGTGTAAATTATCGATAGTCCATATCTCGGAAACTATAAGAGATAATGCAATTTGGCAACCGGCAATGTAATTAGCATGCCGAATATTACTTGGAATGTGAATTGGAACGAAATCGCCAATAGATAAGGCCATTTTACAATTTGGGCCCAAGTTAGAAGCAGAGCCTAAGGTGTAAATTATCGATAGTCCATATCTCGGAAACTATAAGAGATAATGCAATTTGGCAACCGGCAATGTAATTAGCATGCCGAATATTACTTGGAAAGTGAATTGGAACGAAATCGCCAATAGATAAGACCATTTTACAATTTGGGCCCAAGTTAGAAGCAGAGCCTAAGGTGTAAATTATTGATAGTCCATATCTCGGAAACTATAAGAGATAATGCAATTTCGCAACCGGCAATGTAATTAGCATGCCGAATATCACTTGGAATGTGAATTGGGACGAAATCGCCAATAGATAAGACCATTTTACAATTTGGGCCCAAGTTAGAAGCAGAGCCTAAGGTGTAAATTATCGATAGTCCATATCTCGGAAACTATAAGAGATAATGCAATTTGGCAACGGGCAATGTAATTAGCATGCCGAATATTACTTGGAATGAGAATTGGAACGAAATCGCCAATAGATAAGACCATTTTACAATTTGGGCCCAAGTTAGAAGCAGAGCCTAAGGTGTAAATTATCGATAGTCCATATCTCGGAAACTATAAGAGATAATGCAATTTGGCAACCGGCAATGTAATTAGCATGCCGAATATTACTTGGAATGTGAATTGGAACGAAATCGCCAATAGATAAGGCCATTTTACAATTTGGGCCCAAGTTAGAAGCAGAGCCTAAGGTGTAAATTATCGATAGTCCATATCTCGGAAACTATAAGAGATAATGCAATTTGGCAACCGGCAATGTAATTAGCATGCCGAATATTACTTGGAAAGTGAATTGGAACGAAATCGCCAATAGATAAGACCATTTTACAATTTGGGCCCAAGTTAGAAGCAGAGCCTAAGGTGTAAATTATTGATAGTCCATATCTCGGAAACTATAAGAGATAATGCAATTTCGCAACCGGCAATGTAATTAGCATGCCGAATATCACTTGGAATGTGAATTGGGACGAAATCGCCAATAGATAAGACCATTTTACAATTTGGGCCCAAGTTAGAAGCAGAGCCTAAGGTGTAAATTATCGATAGTCCATATCTCGGAAACTATAAGAGATAATGCAATTTCGCAACCGGCAATGTAATTAGCATGCCGAATATCACTTGGAATGTGAATTGGGACGAAATCGCCAATAGATAAGACCATTTTACAATTTGGGCCCAAGTTAGAAGCAGAGCCTAAGGTGTAAATTATCGATAGTCCATATCTCGGAAACTATAAGAGATAATGCAATTTGGCAACCGGCAATGTAATTAGCATGCCGAATATTACTTGGAATGTGAATTGGAACGAAATCGCCAATAGATAAGACCATTTTACGGTTTGGGCCCAAGTTAGAAGCAGAGCCTAAGGTGTAAATTATCGATAGTCCATATCTCGGAAACTATAAGAGATAATGCAATTTGGCAACCGGCAATGTAATTAGCATGCCGAATATTACTTGGAATGTGAATTGGAACGAAATCGCCAATAGATAAGACCATTTTACAATTTGGGCCCAAGTTAGAAGCAGAGCCTAAGGTGTAAATTATCGATAGTCCATATCTCGGAAACTATAAGAGATAATGCAATTTGGCAACCGGCAATGTAATTAGCATGCCGAATATTACTTGGAATGTGAATTGGAACGAAATCGCCAATAGATAAGGCCATTTTACAATTTGGGCCCAAGTTAGAAGCAGAGCCTAAGGTGTAAATTATCGATAGTCCATATCTCGGAAACTATAAGAGATAATGCAATTTGGCAACCGGCAATGTAATTAGCATGCCGAATATTACTTGGAAAGTGAATTGGAACGAAATCGCCAATAGATAAGACCATTTTACAATTTGGGCCCAAGTTAGAAGCAGAGCCTAAGGTGTAAATTATTGATAGTCCATATCTCGGAAACTATAAGAGATAATGCAATTTCGCAACCGGCAATGTAATTAGCATGCCGAATATCACTTGGAATGTGAATTGGGACGAAATCGCCAATAGATAAGACCATTTTACAATTTGGGCCCAAGTTAGAAGCAGAGCCTAAGGTGTAAATTATCGATAGTCCATATCTCGGAAACTATAAGAGATAATGCAATTTCGCAACCGGCAATGTAATTAGCATGCCGAATATCACTTGGAATGTGAATTGGGACGAAATCGCCAATAGATAAGACCATTTTACAATTTGGGCCCAAGTTAGAAGCAGAGCCTAAGGTGTAAATTATCGATAGTCCATATCTCGGAAACTATAAGAGATAATGCAATTTGGCAACCGGCAATGTAATTAGCATGCCGAATATTACTTGGAATGTGAATTGGAACGAAATCGCCAATAGATAAGACCATTTTACGGTTTGGGCCCAAGTTAGAAGCAGAGCCTAAGGTGTAAATTATCGATAGTCCATATCTCGGAAACTATAAGAGATAATGCAATTTGGCAACCGGCAATGTAATTAGCATGCCGAATATTACTTGGAATGTGAATTGGAACGAAATCGCCAATAGATAAGACCATTTTACAATTTGGGCCCAAGTTAGAAGCAGAGCCTAAGGTGTAAATTATTGATAGTCCATATCTCGGAAACTATAAGAGATAATGCAATTTCGCAATCGGCAATGTAATTAGCATGCCGAATATCACTTGGAATGTGAATTGGGAGGAAATCGCCAATAGATAAGACCATTTTACAATTTGGGCCCAAGTTAGAAGCAGAGCCTAAGGTGTAAATTATCGATAGTCCATATCTCGGAAACTATAAGAGATAATGCAATTTGGCAACCGGCAATGTAATTAGCATGCCGAATATTACTTGGAATGTGAATTGGAACGAAATCGCCAATAGATAAGACCATATTACAATTTGGGCCCAAGTTAGAAGCAGAGCCTAAGGTGTAAATTATCGAGAGTCCATATCTCGGAAACTATAAGAGATAATGCAATTTGGCAACCGGCAATGTAATTAGCATGCCGAATATTACTTGGAATGTGAATTGGAACGAAATCGCCAATAGATAAGGCCATTTTACAATTTGGGCCCAAGTTAGAAGCAGAGCCTAAGGTGTAAATTATCGATAGTCCATATCTCGGAAACTATAAGAGATAATGCAATTTGGCAACCGGCAATGCAATTAGCATGCCGAATATTACTTGGAATGTGAATTGGAACGAAATCGCCAATAGATAAGACCATTTTACAATTTGGGCCCAAGTTAGAAGCAGAGCCTAAGGTGTAAATTATTGATAGTCCATATCTCGGAAACTATAAGAGATAATGCAATTTGGCAACCGGCAATGTAATTAGCATGCCGAATATTACTTGGAATGTGAATTGGAACGAAATCGCCAATAGATAAGACCATTTTACAATTTGGGCCCAAGTTATAAGCAGAGCCTAAGGTGTAAATTATCGATAGTCCATATCTCGGAAACTATAAGAGATAATGCAATTTCGCAACCGGCAATGTAATTAGCATGCCGAATATCACTTGGAATGTGAATTGGGACGAAATCGCCAATAGATAAGACCATTTTACAATTTGGGCCCAAGTTAGAAGCAGAGCCTAAGGTGTAAATTATAGATAGTCCATATCTCGGAAACTATAAGAGATAATGCAATTTGGCAACCGGCAATGTAATTAGCATGCCGAATATTACTTGGAATGTGAATTGGAACGAAATCGCCAATAGATAAGACCATTTTACAATTTGGGCCCAAGTTAGAAGCAGAGCCTAAGGTGTAAATTATAGATAGTCCATATCTCGGAAACTATAAGAGATAATGCAATTTGGCAACCGACAATGTAATTAGCATGCCGAATATTACTTGGAATGTGAATTGGAACGAAATCGCCAATAGATAAAACCATTTTACAATTTGGGCCCAAGTTAGAAGCAGAGCCTAAGGTGTAAATTATCGATAGTCCATATCTCGGAAACTATAAGAGATAATGCAATTTGGCAACCGGCAATGTAATTAGCATGCCGAATATTACTTGGAATGTGAATTGGAACGAAATCGCCAATAGATAAGACCATTTTACAATTTGGGCCCAAGTTATAAGCAGAGCCTATGGTGTAAATTATCGATAGTCCATATCTCGGAAACTATAAGAGATAATGCAATTTGGCAACCGGCAATGTAATTAGCATGCCGAATATTACTTGGAATGTGAATTGGAACGAAATCGCCAATAGATAAGACCATTTTACAATTTGGGCCCAAGTTAGAAGCAGAGCCTAAGGTGTAAATTATCGATAGTCCATATCTCGGAAACTATAAGAGTTAATGCAATTTGGCAACCGGCAATGTAATTAGCATGCCGAATATTACTTGGACTGTGAATTGGAACGAAATCGCCAATAGATAAGACCATTTTACAATTTGGGCCCAAGTTAGAAGCAGAGCCTAAGGTGTAAATTATCGATAGTCCATATCTCGGAAACTATAAGAGATAATGCAATTTGGCAACCGGCAATGTAATTAGCATGCCGAATATTACTTGGAATGAGAATTGGAACGAAATCGCCAATAGATAAGACCATTTTACAATTTGGGCCCAAGTTAGAAGCAGAGCCTAAGGTGTAAATTATCGATAGTCCATATCTCGGAAACTATAAGAGATAATGCAATTTGGCAACCGGCAATGTAATTAGCATGCCGAATATTACTTGGAATGTGAATTGGAACGAAATCGCCAATAGATAAGGCCATTTTACAATTTGGGCCCAAGTTAGAAGCAGAGCCTAAGGTGTAAATTATCGATAGTCCATATCTCGGAAACTATAAGAGATAATGCAATTTGGCAACCGGCAATGTAATTAGCATGCCGAATATTACTTGGAAAGTGAATTGGAACGAAATCGCCAATAGATAAGACCATTTTACAATTTGGGCCCAAGTTAGAAGCAGAGCCTAAGGTGTAAATTATTGATAGTCCATATCTCGGAAACTATAAGAGATAATGCAATTTGGCAACCGGCAATGTAATTAGCATGCCGAATATTACTTGGAATGTGAATTGGAACGAAATCGCCAATAGATAAGGCCATTTTACAATTTGGGCCCAAGTTAGAAGCAGAGCCTAAGGTGTAAATTATCGATAGTCCATATCTCGGAAACTATAAGAGATAATGCAATTTGGCAACCGGCAATGCAATTAGCATGCCGAATATTACTTGGAATGTGAATTGGAACGAAATCGCCAATAGATAAGACCATTTTACAATTTGGGCCCAAGTTAGAAGCAGAGCCTAAGGTGTAAATTATTGATAGTCCATATCTCGGAAACTATAAGAGATAATGCAATTTGGCAACCGGCAATGTAATTAGCATGCCGAATATTACTTGGAATGTGAATTGGAACGAAATCGCCAATAGATAAGACCATTTTACAATTTGGGCCCAAGTTATAAGCAGAGCCTAAGGTGTAAATTATCGATAGTCCATATCTCGGAAACTATAAGAGATAATGCAATTTCGCAACCGGCAATGTAATTAGCATGCCGAATATCACTTGGAATGTGAATTGGGACGAAATCGCCAATAGATAAGACCATTTTACAATTTGGGCCCAAGTTAGAAGAAGAGCCTAAGGTGTAAATTATCGATAGTCCATATCTCGGAAACTATAAGAGATAATGCAATTTGGCAACCGGCAATGTAATTAGCATGCCGAATATTACTTGGAATGTGAATTGGAACGAAATCGCCAATAGATAAGACCATTTTACAATTTGGGCCCAAGTTAGAAGCAGAGCCTAAGGTGTAAATTATAGATAGTCCATATCTCGGAAACTATAAGAGATAATGCAATTTGGCAACCGACAATGTAATTAGCATGCCGAATATTACTTGGAATGTGAATTGGAACGAAATCGCCAATAGATAAGACCATTTTACAATTTGGGCCCAAGTTAGAAGCAGAGCCTAAGGTGTAAATTATCGATAGTCCATATCTCGGAAACTATAAGAGATAATGCAATTTGGCAACCGGCAATGTAATTAGCATGCCGAATATTACTTGGAATGTGAATTGGAACGAAATCGCCAATAGATAAGACCATTTTACAATTTGGGCCCAAGTTATAAGCAGAGCCTATGGTGTAAATTATCGATAGTCCATATCTCGGAAACTATAAGAGATAATGCAATTTGGCAACCGGCAATGTAATTAGCATGCCGAATATTACTTGGAATGTGAATTGGAACGAAATCGCCAATAGATAAGACCATTTTACAATTTGGGCCCAAGTTAGAAGCAGAGCCTAAGGTGTAAATTATCGATAGTCCATATCTCGGAAACTATAAGAGTTAATGCAATTTGGCAACCGGCAATGTAATTAGCATGCCGAATATTACTTGGACTGTGAATTGGAACGAAATCGCCAATAGATAAGACCATTTTACAATTTGGGCCCAAGTTAGAAGCAGAGCCTAAGGTGTAAATTATCGATAGTCCATATCTCGGAAACTATAAGAGATAATGCAATTTGGCAACCGGCAATGTAATTAGCATGCCGAATATTACTTGGAATGAGAATTGGAACGAAATCGCCAATAGATAAGACCATTTTACAATTTGGGCCCAAGTTAGAAGCAGAGCCTAAGGTGTAAATTATCGATAGTCCATATCTCGGAAACTATAAGAGATAATGCAATTTGGCAACCGGCAATGTAATTAGCATGCCGAATATTACTTGGAATGTGAATTGGAACGAAATCGCCAATAGATAAGGCCATTTTACAATTTGGGCCCAAGTTAGAAGCAGAGCCTAAGGTGTAAATTATCGATAGTCCATATCTCGGAAACTATAAGAGATAATGCAATTTGGCAACCGGCAATGTAATTAGCATGCCGAATATTACTTGGAATGTGAATTGGAACGAAATCGCCAATAGATAAGACCATTTTACGGTTTGGGCCCAAGTTAGAAGCAGAGCCTAAGGTGTAAATTATCGATAGTCCATATCTCGGAAACTATAAGAGATAATGCAATTTGGCAACCGGCAATGTAATTAGCATGCCGAATATTACTTGGAATGTGAATTGGAACGAAATCGCCAATAGATAAGACCATTTTACAATTTGGGCCCAAGTTAGAAGCAGAGCCTAAGGTGTAAATTATTGATAGTCCATATCTCGGAAACTATAAGAGATAATGCAATTTCGCAATCGGCAATGTAATTAGCATGCCGAATATCACTTGGAATGTGAATTGGGAGGAAATCGCCAATAGATAAGACCATTTTACAATTTGGGCCCAAGTTAGAAGCAGAGCCTAAGGTGTAAATTATCGATAGTCCATATCTCGGAAACTATAAGAGATAATGCAATTTGGCAACCGGCAATGTAATTAGCATGCCGAATATTACTTGGAATGTGAATTGGAACGAAATCGCCAATAGATAAGACCATATTACAATTTGGGCCCAAGTTAGAAGCAGAGCCTAAGGTGTAAATTATCGAGAGTCCATATCTCGGAAACTATAAGAGATAATGCAATTTGGCAACCGGCAATGTAATTAGCATGCCGAATATTACTTGGAATGTGAATTGGAACGAAATCGCCAATAGATAAGGCCATTTTACAATTTGGGCCCAAGTTAGAAGCAGAGCCTAAGGTGTAAATTATCGATAGTCCATATCTCGGAAACTATAAGAGATAATGCAATTTGGCAACCGGCAATGTAATTAGCATGCCGAATATTACTTGGAATGTGAATTGGAACGAAATCGCCAATAGATAAGACCATTTTACAATTTGGGCCCAAGTTAGAAGCAGAGCCTAAGGTGTAAATTATTGATAGTCCATATCTCGGAAACTATAAGAGATAATGCAATTTGGCAACCGGCAATGTAATTAGCATGCCGAATATTACTTGGAATGTGAATTGGAACGAAATCGCCAATAGATAAGACCATTTTACAATTTGGGCCCAAGTTAGAAGCAGAGCCTAAGGTGTAAATTATCGATAGTCCATATCTCGGAAACTATAAGAGATAATGCAATTTCGCAACCGGCAATGTAATTAGCATGCCGAATATCACTTGGAATGTGAATTGGGACGAAATCGCCAATAGATAAGACCATTTTACAATTTGGGCCCAAGTTAGAAGCAGAGCCTAAGGTGTAAATTATCGATAGTCCATATCTCGGAAACTATAAGAGATAATGCAATTTGGCAACCGGCAATGTAATTAGCATGCCGAATATTACTTGGAATGTGAATTGGAACGAAATCGCCAATAGATAAGACCATTTTACAATTTGGGCCCAAGTTAGAAGCAGAGCCTAAGGTGTAAATTATAGATAGTCCATATCTCGGAAACTATAAGAGATAATGCAATTTGGCAACCGACAATGTAATTAGCATGCCGAATATTACTTGGAATGTGAATTGGAACGAAATCGCCAATAGATAAGACCATTTTACAATTTGGGCCCAAGTTAGAAGCAGAGCCTAAGGTGTAAATTATCGATAGTCCATATCTCGGAAACTATAAGAGATAATGCAATTTGGCAACCGGCAATGTAATTAGCATGCCGAATATTACTTGGAATGTGAATTGGAACGAAATCGCCAATAGATAAGACCATTTTACAATTTGGGCCCAAGTTATAAGCAGAGCCTATGGTGTAAATTATCGATAGTCCATATCTCGGAAACTATAAGAGATAATGCAATTTGGCAACCGGCAATGTAATTAGCATGCCGAATATTACTTGGAATGTGAATTGGAACGAAATCGCCAATAGATAAGACCATTTTACAATTTGGGCCCAAGTTAGAAGCAGAGCCTAAGGTGTAAATTATCGATAGTCCATATCTCGGAAACTATAAGAGTTAATGCAATTTGGCAACCGGCAATGTAATTAGCATGCCGAATATTACTTGGAATGTGAATTGGAACGAAATCGCCAATAGATAAGACCATTTTACAATTTGGGCCCAAGTTAGAAGCAGAGCCTAAGGTGTAAATTATCGATAGTCCATATCTCGGAAACTATAAGAGATAATGCAATTTGGCAACCGGCAATGTAATTAGCATGCCGAATATTACTTGGAATGTGAATTGGAACGAAATCGCCAATAGATAAGACCATTTTACAATTTGGGCCCAAGTTAGAAGCAGAGCCTAAGGTGTAAATTATTGATAGTCCATATCTCGGAAACTATAAGAGATAATGCAATTTCGCAACCGGCAATGTAATTAGCATGCCGAATATTACTTGGAGTGTGAATTGGAACGAAATCGCCAATAGATAAGACTATTTTACAATTAGGGCCCAAGTTAGAAGCAGAGCCTAAGGTGTAAATTATCGATAGTCCATATCTCGGAAACTATAAGAGATAATGCAATTTGGCAACCGGCAATGTAATTAGCATGCCGAATATTACTTGGAATGTGAATTGGAACGAAATCGCCAATAGATAAGGCCATTTTACAATTTGGGCCCAAGTTAGAAGCAGTGCCTAAGGTGTAAATTATCGATAGTCCATATCTCGGAAACTATAAGAGATAATGCAATTTGGCAACCGGCAATGTAATTAGCATGCCGAGTATTACTTGGAATGTGAATTGGAACGAAATCGCCAATAGATAAGACCATTTTACAATTTTAGCCCAAGTTAGAAGCAGAGCCTAAGGTGTAAATTATCGATAGTCCATATCTCGGAAACTATAAGAGATAATGCAATTTGGCAACCGGCAATGTAATTAGCATGCCGAATATTACTTGGAATGTGAATTGGAACGAAATCGCCAATAGATAAGACCATTTTACAATTTGGGCCCCAGTTAGAAGCAGAGCCTAAGGTGTAAATTATTGATAGTCCATATCTCGGAAACTATAAGAGATAATGCAATTTCGCAATCGGCAATGTAATTAGCATGCCGAATATCACTTGGAATGTGAATTGGGACGAAATCGCCAATAGATAAGACCATTTTACAATATGGGCCCAAGTTAGAAGCAGAGCCTAAGGTGTAAATTATCGATAGTCCATATCTCGGAAACTATAAGAGATAATGTAATTTGGCAACCGGCAATGTAATTAGCATGCCGAATATTACTTGGAATGTGAATTGGAACGAAATCGCCAATAGATAAGACCATTTTACAATTTGGGCCCAAGTTAGAAGCAGAGCCTAAGGTGTAAATTATCGAGAGTCCAGATCTCGGAAACTATAAGAGATAATGCAATTTGGCAACCGGCAATGTAATTAGCATGCCGAATATTACTTGGAATGTGAATTGGAACGAAATCGCCAATAGATAAGACCATTTTACAATTTGGGCCCAAGTTAGAAGCAGAGCCTAAGGTGTAAATTATTGATAGTCCATATCTCGGAAACTATAAGAGATAATGCAATTTCGCAACCGGCAATGTAATTAGCATGCCGAATATTACTTGGAGTGTGAATTGGAACGAAATCGCCAATAGGTAAGACCATTTTACAATTTGGGCCCAAGTTAGAAGCAGAGCCTAAGGTGTAAATTATCGATAGTCCATATCTCGGAAACTATAAGAGATAATGCAATTTGGCAACCGGCAATGTAATTAGCATGCCGAATATTACTTGGAATGTGAATTGGAACGAAATCGCTAATAGATAAGGATATTTTACAATTTGGGCCCAAGTTAGAAGCAAAGCCTAAGGTGTAAATTATCGATAGTCCATATTTCGGAAACTATAAGAGATAATGCAATTTGGCAACCGGCAATGTAATTAGCATGCCGAATATTACTTGGAATGTGAATTGGAACGAAATCGCCAATAGATAAGACCATTTTACAATTTGGGCCCAAGTTAGACGCAGAGCCTAAGGTGTAAATTATCGATAGTCCATATCTCAGAAACTATAAGAGATAATGCAATTTGGCAACCGGCAATGTAATTAGCATGCCGAATATTACTTGGAAAGTGAATTGGAACGAAATCGCCAATAGATAAGACCATTTTACAATTTGGGCCCAAGTTATAAGCAGAGCCTATGGTGTAAATTATCGATAGTCCATATCTCGGAAACTATAAGAGATAATGCAATTTGGCAACCGGCAATGTAATTAGCATGCCGAATATTACTTGGAATGTGAATTGGAACGAAATCGCCAATAGATAAGACCATTTTACAATTTGGGCCCAAGTTAGAAGCAGAGCCTAAGGTGTAAATTATCGATAGTCCATATCTCGGAAACTATAAGAGATAATGCAATTTGGCAACCGGCAATGTAATTAGCATGCCGAATATTACTTGGAATGTGAATTGGAACGAAATCGCCAATAGATAAGACCATTTTACAATTTGGGCCCAAGTTATAAGCAGAGCCTATGGTGTAAATTATCGATAGTCCATATCTCGGAAACTATAAGAGATAATGCAATTTGGCAACCGGCAATGTAATTAGCATGCCGAATATTACTTGGAATGTGAATTGGAACGAAATCGCCAATAGATAAGACCATTTTACAATTTGGGCCCAAGTTAGAAGCAGAGCCTAAGGTGTAAATTATCGATAGTCCATATCTCGGAAACTATAAGAGTTAATGCAATTTGGCAACCGGCAATGTAATTAGCATGCCGAATATTACTTGGACTGTGAATTGGAACGAAATCGCCAATAGATAAGACCATTTTACAATTTGGGCCCAAGTTAGAAGCAGAGCCTAAGGTGTAAATTATCGATAGTCCATATCTCGGAAACTATAAGAGATAATGCAATTTGGCAACCGGCAATGTAATTAGCATGCCGAATATTACTTGGAATGAGAATTGGAACGAAATCGCCAATAGATAAGACCATTTTACAATTTGGGCCCAAGTTAGAAGCAGAGCCTAAGGTGTAAATTATCGATAGTCCATATCTCGGAAACTATAAGAGATAATGCAATTTGGCAACCGGCAATGTAATTAGCATGCCGAATATTACTTGGAATGTGAATTGGAACGAAATCGCCAATAGATAAGGCCATTTTACAATTTGGGCCCAAGTTAGAAGCAGAGCCTAAGGTGTAAATTATCGATAGTCCATATCTCGGAAACTATAAGAGATAATGCAATTTGGCAACCGGCAATGTAATTAGCATGCCGAATATTACTTGGAATGTGAATTGGAACGAAATCGCCAATAGATAAGACCATTTTACGGTTTGGGCCCAAGTTAGAAGCAGAGCCTAAGGTGTAAATTATCGATAGTCCATATCTCGGAAACTATAAGAGATAATGCAATTTGGCAACCGGCAATGTAATTAGCATGCCGAATATTACTTGGAATGTGAATTGGAACGAAATCGCCAATAGATAAGACCATTTTACAATTTGGGCCCAAGTTAGAAGCAGAGCCTAAGGTGTAAATTATTGATAGTCCATATCTCGGAAACTATAAGAGATAATGCAATTTCGCAATCGGCAATGTAATTAGCATGCCGAATATCACTTGGAATGTGAATTGGGAGGAAATCGCCAATAGATAAGACCATTTTACAATTTGGGCCCAAGTTAGAAGCAGAGCCTAAGGTGTAAATTATCGATAGTCCATATCTCGGAAACTATAAGAGATAATGCAATTTGGCAACCGGCAATGTAATTAGCATGCCGAATATTACTTGGAATGTGAATTGGAACGAAATCGCCAATAGATAAGACCATATTACAATTTGGGCCCAAGTTAGAAGCAGAGCCTAAGGTGTAAATTATCGAGAGTCCATATCTCGGAAACTATAAGAGATAATGCAATTTGGCAACCGGCAATGTAATTAGCATGCCGAATATTACTTGGAATGTGAATTGGAACGAAATCGCCAATAGATAAGGCCATTTTACAATTTGGGCCCAAGTTAGAAGCAGAGCCTAAGGTGTAAATTATCGATAGTCCATATCTCGGAAACTATAAGAGATAATGCAATTTGGCAACCGGCAATGTAATTAGCATGCCGAATATTACTTGGAATGTGAATTGGAACGAAATCGCCAATAGATAAGACCATTTTACAATTTGGGCCCAAGTTAGAAGCAGAGCCTAAGGTGTAAATTATTGATAGTCCATATCTCGGAAACTATAAGAGATAATGCAATTTGGCAACCGGCAATGTAATTAGCATGCCGAATATTACTTGGAATGTGAATTGGAACGAAATCGCCAATAGATAAGACCATTTTACAATTTGGGCCCAAGTTAGAAGCAGAGCCTAAGGTGTAAATTATCGATAGTCCATATCTCGGAAACTATAAGAGATAATGCAATTTCGCAACCGGCAATGTAATTAGCATGCCGAATATCACTTGGAATGTGAATTGGGACGAAATCGCCAATAGATAAGACCATTTTACAATTTGGGCCCAAGTTAGAAGCAGAGCCTAAGGTGTAAATTATCGATAGTCCATATCTCGGAAACTATAAGAGATAATGCAATTTGGCAACCGGCAATGTAATTAGCATGCCGAATATTACTTGGAATGTGAATTGGAACGAAATCGCCAATAGATAAGACCATTTTACAATTTGGGCCCAAGTTAGAAGCAGAGCCTAAGGTGTAAATTATAGATAGTCCATATCTCGGAAACTATAAGAGATAATGCAATTTGGCAACCGACAATGTAATTAGCATGCCGAATATTACTTGGAATGTGAATTGGAACGAAATCGCCAATAGATAAGACCATTTTACAATTTGGGCCCAAGTTAGAAGCAGAGCCTAAGGTGTAAATTATCGATAGTCCATATCTCGGAAACTATAAGAGATAATGCAATTTGGCAACCGGCAATGTAATTAGCATGCCGAATATTACTTGGAATGTGAATTGGAACGAAATCGCCAATAGATAAGACCATTTTACAATTTGGGCCCAAGTTATAAGCAGAGCCTATGGTGTAAATTATCGATAGTCCATATCTCGGAAACTATAAGAGATAATGCAATTTGGCAACCGGCAATGTAATTAGCATGCCGAATATTACTTGGAATGTGAATTGGAACGAAATCGCCAATAGATAAGACCATTTTACAATTTGGGCCCAAGTTAGAAGCAGAGCCTAAGGTGTAAATTATCGATAGTCCATATCTCGGAAACTATAAGAGTTAATGCAATTTGGCAACCGGCAATGTAATTAGCATGCCGAATATTACTTGGAATGTGAATTGGAACGAAATCGCCAATAGATAAGACCATTTTACAATTTGGGCCCAAGTTAGAAGCAGAGCCTAAGGTGTAAATTATCGATAGTCCATATCTCGGAAACTATAAGAGATAATGCAATTTGGCAACCGGCAATGTAATTAGCATGCCGAATATTACTTGGAATGTGAATTGGAACGAAATCGCCAATAGATAAGACCATTTTACAATTTGGGCCCAAGTTAGAAGCAGAGCCTAAGGTGTAAATTATTGATAGTCCATATCTCGGAAACTATAAGAGATAATGCAATTTCGCAACCGGCAATGTAATTAGCATGCCGAATATTACTTGGAGTGTGAATTGGAACGAAATCGCCAATAGATAAGACTATTTTACAATTAGGGCCCAAGTTAGAAGCAGAGCCTAAGGTGTAAATTATCGATAGTCCATATCTCGGAAACTATAAGAGATAATGCAATTTGGCAACCGGCAATGTAATTAGCATGCCGAATATTACTTGGAATGTGAATTGGAACGAAATCGCCAATAGATAAGGCCATTTTACAATTTGGGCCCAAGTTAGAAGCAGTGCCTAAGGTGTAAATTATCGATAGTCCATATCTCGGAAACTATAAGAGATAATGCAATTTGGCAACCGGCAATGTAATTAGCATGCCGAGTATTACTTGGAATGTGAATTGGAACGAAATCGCCAATAGATAAGACCATTTTACAATTTTAGCCCAAGTTAGAAGCAGAGCCTAAGGTGTAAATTATCGATAGTCCATATCTCGGAAACTATAAGAGATAATGCAATTTGGCAACCGGCAATGTAATTAGCATGCCGAATATTACTTGGAATGTGAATTGGAACGAAATCGCCAATAGATAAGACCATTTTACAATTTGGGCCCCAGTTAGAAGCAGAGCCTAAGGTGTAAATTATTGATAGTCCATATCTCGGAAACTATAAGAGATAATGCAATTTCGCAATCGGCAATGTAATTAGCATGCCGAATATCACTTGGAATGTGAATTGGGACGAAATCGCCAATAGATAAGACCATTTTACAATATGGGCCCAAGTTAGAAGCAGAGCCTAAGGTGTAAATTATCGATAGTCCATATCTCGGAAACTATAAGAGATAATGTAATTTGGCAACCGGCAATGTAATTAGCATGCCGAATATTACTTGGAATGTGAATTGGAACGAAATCGCCAATAGATAAGACCATTTTACAATTTGGGCCCAAGTTAGAAGCAGAGCCTAAGGTGTAAATTATCGAGAGTCCAGATCTCGGAAACTATAAGAGATAATGCAATTTGGCAACCGGCAATGTAATTAGCATGCCGAATATTACTTGGAATGTGAATTGGAACGAAATCGCCAATAGATAAGACCATTTTACAATTTGGGCCCAAGTTAGAAGCAGAGCCTAAGGTGTAAATTATTGATAGTCCATATCTCGGAAACTATAAGAGATAATGCAATTTCGCAACCGGCAATGTAATTAGCATGCCGAATATTACTTGGAGTGTGAATTGGAACGAAATCGCCAATAGGTAAGACCATTTTACAATTTGGGCCCAAGTTAGAAGCAGAGCCTAAGGTGTAAATTATCGATAGTCCATATCTCGGAAACTATAAGAGATAATGCAATTTGGCAACCGGCAATGTAATTAGCATGCCGAATATTACTTGGAATGTGAATTGGAACGAAATCGCTAATAGATAAGGATATTTTACAATTTGGGCCCAAGTTAGAAGCAAAGCCTAAGGTGTAAATTATCGATAGTCCATATTTCGGAAACTATAAGAGATAATGCAATTTGGCAACCGGCAATGTAATTAGCATGCCGAATATTACTTGGAATGTGAATTGGAACGAAATCGCCAATAGATAAGACCATTTTACAATTTGGGCCCAAGTTAGACGCAGAGCCTAAGGTGTAAATTATCGATAGTCCATATCTCAGAAACTATAAGAGATAATGCAATTTGGCAACCGGCAATGTAATTAGCATGCCGAATATTACTTGGAAAGTGAATTGGAACGAAATCGCCAATAGATAAGACCATTTTACAATTTGGGCCCAAGTTAGAAGCAGAGCCTAAGGTGTAAATTATTGATAGTCCATATCTCGGAAACTATAAGAGATAATGCAATTTCGCAACCGGCAATGTAATTAGCATGCCGAATATCACTTGGAATGTGAATTGGGACGAAATCGCCAATAGATAAGACCATTTTACAATTTGGGCCCAAGTTAGAAGCAGAGCCTAAGGTGTAAATTATCGATAGTCCATATCTCGGAAACTATAAGAGATAATGCAATTTGGCAACCGGCAATGTAATTAGCATGCCGAATATTACTTGGAATGTGAATTGGAACGAAATCGCCAATAGATAAGACCATTTTACAATTTGGGCCCAAGTTAGAAGCAGAGCCTAAGGTGTAAATTATCGATAGTCCATATCTCGGAAACTATAAGAGATAATGCAATTTGGCAACCGGCAATGTAATTAGCATGCCGAATATTACTTGGAATGTGAATTGGAACGAAATCGCCAATAGATAAGACCATTTTACAATTTGTGCCCAAGTTAGAAGCAGAGCCTAAGGTGTAAATTATCGATAGTCCATATCTCGGAAACTATAAGAGATAATGCAATTTGGCAACCGGCAATGTAATTAGCATGCCGAATATTACTTGGAATGTGGATTGGAACGAAATCGCCAATAGATAAGACCATTTTACAATTTGGGCCCAAGTTAGAAGCAGAGCCTAAGGTGTAAATTATCGATAGTCCATATCTCGGAAACTATAAGAGATAATGCAATTTGCCAACCGGCAATGTAATTAGCATGCCGAATATTACTTGGAATGTGAATTGGAACGAAATCGCCAATAGATAAGACCATTTTACAATTTGGGCCCAAGTTAGAAGCAGAGCTTAAGGTGTAAATTATTGATAGTCCATATCTCGGAAACTATAAGAGATAATGCAATTTCGCAACCGGCAATGTAATTAGCATGCCGAATATCACTTGGAATGTGAATTGGGACGAAATCGCCAATAGATAAGACCATTTTACAATTTGGGCCCAAGTTAGAAGCAGAGCCTAAGGTGTAAATTATCGATAGTCCATATCTCGGAAACTATAAGAGATAATGCAATTTGGCAACCGGCAATGTAATTAGCATGCCGAATATTACTTGGAATGTGAATTGGAACGAAATCGCCAATAGATAAGACCATTTTACGGTTTGGGCCCAAGTTAGAAGCAGAGCCTAAGGTGTAAATTATCGATAGTCCATATCTCGGAAACTATAAGAGATAATGCAATTTGGCAACCGGCAATGTAATTAGCATGCCGAATATTACTTGGAATGTGGATTGGAACGAAATCGCCAATAGATAAGGCCATTTTACAATTTGGGCCCAAGTTAGAAGCAGAGCCTAAGGTGTAAATTATCGATAGTCCATATCTCAGAAACTATAAGAGATAATGCAATTTGGCAACCGGCAATGTAATTAGCATGCCGAATATTACTTGGAAAGTGAATTGGAACGAAATCGCCAATAGATAAGACCATTTTACAATTTGGGCCCAAGTTAGAAGCAGAGCCTAAGGTGTAAATTATTGATAGTCCATATCTCGGAAACTATAAGAGATAATGCAATTTCGCAACCGGCAATGTAATTAGCATGCCGAATATCACTTGGAATGTGAATTGGGACGAAATCGCCAATAGATAAGACCATTTTACAATTTGGGCCCAAGTTAGAAGCAGAGCCTAAGGTGTAAATTATCGATAGTCCATATCTCGGAAACTATAAGAGATAATGCAATTTGGCAACCGGCAATGTAATTAGCATGCCGAATATTACTTGGAATGTGAATTGGAACGAAATCGCCAATAGATAAGACCATTTTACAATTTGGGCCCAAGTTAGAAGCAGAGCCTAAGGTGTAAATTATCGATAGTCCATATCTCGGAAACTATAAGAGATAATGCAATTTGGCAACCGGCAATGTAATTAGCATGCCGAATATTACTTGGAATGTGAATTGGAATGAAATCGCCAATAGATAAGACCATTTTACAATTTGGGCCCAAGTTAGAAGCAGAGCCTAAGGTGTAAATTATCGATAGTCCATATCTCGGAAACTATAAGAGATAATGCAATTTGGCAACCGGCAATGTAATTAGCATGCCGAATATTACTTGGAATGTGAATTGGAACGAAATCGCCAATAGATAAGACCATTTTACAATTTGGGCCCAAGTTAGAAGCAGAGCCTAAGGTGTAAATTATTGATAGTCCATATCTCGGAAACTATAAGAGATAATGCAATTTCGCAACCGGCAATATAATTAGCATGCCGAATATCACTTGGAATGTGAATTGGGACGAAATCGCCAATAGATAAGACCATTTTACAATTTGGGCCCAAGTTAGAAGCAGAGCCTAAGGTGTAAATTATCGATAGTCCATATCTCGGAAACTATAAGAGATAATGCAATTTGGCAACCGGCAATGTAATTAGCATGCCGAATATTACTTGGAATGTGAATTGGAACGAAATCGCCAATAGATAAGATCATTTTACAATTTGGGCCCAAGTTAGAAGCAGAGCCTAAGGTGTAAATTATCGATAGTCCATATCTCGGAAACTATAAGAGATAATGCAATTTGGCAACCGGCAATGTAATTAGCATGCCGAATATTACTTGGAATGTGAATTGGAACGAAATCGCCAATAGGTAAGACCATTTTACAATTTGGGCCAAAGTTAGAAGCAGAGCCTAAGGTGTAAATTATCGATAGTCCATATCTCGGAAACTATAAGAGATAATTCAATTTGGCAATCGATAATGCAATTAGCATGCCGAATATTACTTGGAATGTGAATTGGAACGAAATCGCCAATAGATAAGACCATTTTACAATTTGGGCCCAAGTTAGAAGCAGAGCCTAAGGTGTAAATTATCGATAGTCCATATCTCGGAAACTATAAGAGATAATGCAATTTGGCAACCGGCAATGTAATTAGCATGCCGAATATTACTTGGAATGTGAATTGGAACGAAATCGCCAATAGATAAGACCATTTTACAATTTGGGCCCAAGTTAGAAGCAGAGCCTAAGGTGTAAATTATCGATAGTCCATATCTCGGAAACTATAAGAGATAATGCAATTTGGCAACCGGCAATGTAATTAGCATGCCGAATATTACTTGGAATGTGAATTGGAACGAAATCGCCAATAGATAAGACCATTTTACAATTTGGGCCCAAGTTAGAAGCAGAGCCTAAGGTGTAAATTATCGATAGTCCATATCTCGGAAACTATAAGAGATAATGCAATTTGGCAACCGGCAATGTAATTAGCATGCCGAATATTACTTGGAATGTGAATTGGAACGAAATCGCCAATAGATAAGACCATTTTACAATTTGGGCCCAAGTTAGAAGCAGAGCCTAAGGTGTAAATTATCGATAGTCCATATCTCGGAAACTATAAGAGTTAATGCAATTTGGCAACCGGCAATGTAATTAGCATGCCGAATATTACTTGGAATGTGAATTGGAACGAAATCGCCAATAGATAAGACCATTTTACAATTTGGGCCCAAGTTAGAAGCAGAGCCTAAGGTGTAAATTATCGATAGTCCATATCTCGGAAACTATAAGAGATAATGCAATTTGGCAACCGGCAATGTAATTAGCATGCCGAATATTACTTGGAATGTGAATTGGAACGAAAACGCCAATAGATAAGACCATTTTACAATTTGGGCCCAAGTTAGAAGCAGAGGCTAAGGTGTAAATTATCGATAGTCCATATCTCGGAAACTATAAGAGATAATGCAATTTGGCAACCGGCAATGTAATTAGCATGCCGAATATTACTTGGAATGTGAATTGGAACGAAATCGCCAATAGATAAGACCATTTTACAATTTGGGCCCAAGTTAGAAGCAGAGCCTAAGGTGTAAATTATTGATAGTCCATATCTCGGAAACTATAAGAGATAATGCAATTTCGCAACCGGCAATGTAATTAGCATGCCGAATATTACTTGGAGTGTGAATTGGAACGAAATCGCCAATAGATAAGACCATTTTACAATTAGGTCCCAAGTTAGAAGCAGAGCCTAAGGTGTAAATTATCGATAGTCCATATCTCGGAAACTATAAGAGATAATGCAATTTGGCAACCGGCAATGTAATTAGCATGCCGAATATTACTTGGAATGTGAATTGGAACGAAATCGCCAATAGATAAGACCATTTTACAATTTGGGCCCAAGTTAGAAGCAGAGCCTAAGGTGTAAATTATCGATAGTCCATATCTCGGAAACTATAAGAGATAATGCAATTTGGCAACCGGCAATGTAATTAGCATGCCGAATATTACTTGGAATGTGAATTGGAACGAAATCGCCAATAGATAAGACCATTTTACAATTTGGGCCCAAGTTAGAAGCAGAGCCTAAGGTGTAAATTATCGATAGTCCATATCTCGGAAACTATAAGAGATAATGCAATTTCGCAACCGGCAATGTAATTAGCATGCCGAATATTACTTGGAATGTGAATTGGAACGAAATCGCCAATAGATAAGACCATTTTACAATTTGGGCCCAAGTTAGAAGCAGAGCCTAAGGTGTAAATTATCGATAGTCCATATCTCGGAAACTATAAGAGATAATGCAATTTGGCAACCGGCAATGTAATTAGCATGCCGAATATTACTTGGAATGTGAATTGGAACGAAATCGCCAATAGATAAGACCATTTTACAATTTGGGCCCAAGTTAGAAGCAGAGCCTAAGGTGTAAATTATCGATAGTCCATATCTCGGAAACTATAAGAGATAATGCAATTTGGCAACCGGCAATGTAATTAGCATGCCGAATATTACTTGGAATGTGAATTGGAACGAAATCGCCAATAGATAAGACCATTTTACAATTTGGGCCCAAGTTAGACGCAGAGCCTAAGGTGTAAATTATTGATAGTCCATATCTCGGAAACTATAAGAGATAATGCAATTTGGCAACCGGCAATGTAATTAGCATGGCGAATATTACTTGGAATGTGAATTGGAACGAAATCGCCAATAGATAAGACCATTTTACAATTTGGGCCCAAGTTAGAAGCAGAGCCTAAGGTGTAAATTATCGATAGTCCATATCTCGGAAACTATAAGAGATAATGCAATTTGGCAACCGGCAATGTAATTAGCATGCCGAATATTACTTGGAATGTGGATTGGAACGAAATCGCCAATAGATAAGACCATTTTACAATTTGGGCCCAAGTTAGAAGCAGAGCCTAAGGTGTAAATTATCGATAGTCCATATCTCGGAAACTATAAGAGATAATGCAATTTGGCAACCGGCAATGTAATTAGCATGCCGAATATTACTTGGAATGTGAATTGGAACGAAATCGCCAATAGATAAGACCATTTTACAATTTGGGCCCAAGTTAGAAGCAGAGCCTAAGGTGTAAATTATTGATAGTCCATATCTCGGAAACTATAAGAGATAATGCAATTTCGCAACCGGCAATGTAATTAGCATGCCGAATATCACTTGGAATGTGAATTGGGACGAAATCGCCAATAGATAAGACCATTTTACAATTTGGGCCCAAGTTAGAAGCAGAGCCTAAGGTGTAAATTATCGATAGTCCATATCTCGGAAACTATAAGAGATAATGCAATTTGGCAACCGGCAATGTAATTAGCATGCCGAATATTACTTGGAATGTGAATTGGAACGAAATCGCCAATAGATAAGACCATTTTACAATTTGGGCCCAAGTTAGAAGCAGAGCCTAAGGTGTAAATTATCGATAGTCCATATCTCGGAAACTATAAGAGATAATGCAATTTGGCAACCGGCAATGTAATTAGCATGCCGAATATTACTTGGAATGTGAATTGGAACGAAATCGCCAATAGATAAGACCATTTTACAATTTGGGCCCAAGTTAGAAGCAGAGCCTAAGGTGTAAATTATCGATAGTCCATATCTCGGAAACTATAAGAGATAATGCAATTTGGCAACCGGCAATGTAATTAGCATGCCGAATATTACTTGGAATGTGAATTGGAACGAAATCGCCAATAGATAAGACCATTTTACAATTTGGGCCCAAGTTAGAAGCAGAGCCTAAGGTGTAAATTATCGATAGTCCATATCTCGGAAACTATAAGAGATAATGCAATTTGGCAACCGGCAATGTAATTAGCATGCCGAATATTACTTGGAATGTGGATTGGAACGAAATCGCCAATAGATAAGACCATTTTACAATTTGGGCCCAAGTTAGAAGCAGAGCCTAAGGTGTAAATTATCGATAGTCCATATCTCGGAAACTATAAGAGTTAATGCAATTTGGCAACCGGCAATGTAATTAGCATGCCGAATATTACTTGGAATGTGAATTGGAACGAAATCGCCAATAGATAAGACCATTTTACAATTTGGGCCCAAGTTAGAAGCAGAGCCTAAGGTGTAAATTATCGATAGTCCATATCTCGGAAACTATAAGAGATAATGCAATTTGGCAACCGGCAATGTAATTAGCATGCCGAATATTACTTGGAATGTGAATTGGAACGAAATCTCCAATAGATAAGACCATTTTACGGTTTGGGCCCAAGTTAGAAGCAGAGCCTAAGGTGTAAATTATCGATAGTCCATATCTCGGAAACTATAAGAGATAATGCAATTTGGCAACCGGCAATGTAATTAGCATGCCGAATATTACTTGGAATGTGAATTGGAACGAAATCGCCAATAGATAAGACCATTTTACAATTTGGGCCCAAGTTAGAAGCAGAGCCTAAGGTGTAAATTATTGATAGTCCATATCTCGGAAACTATAAGAGATAATGCAATTTCGCAATCGGCAATGTAATTAGCATGCCGAATATCACTTGGAATGTGAATTGGGAGGAAATCGCCAATAGATAAGACCATTTTACAATTTGGGCCCAAGTTAGAAGCAGAGCCTAAGGTGTAAATTATCGATAGTCCATATCTCGGAAACTATAAGAGATAATGCAATTTGGCAACCGGCAATGTAATTAGCATGCCGAATATTACTTGGAATGTGAATTGGAACGAAATCGCCAATAGATAAGACCATTTTACAATTTGGGCCCAAGTTAGAAGCAGAGCCTAAGGTGTAAATTATCGAGAGTCCATATCTCGGAAACTATAAGAGATAATGCAATTTGGCAACCGGCAATGTAATTAGCATGCCGAATATTACTTGGAATGTGAATTGGAACGAAATCGCCAATAGATAAGACCATTTTACAATTTGGGCCCAAGTTAGAAGCAGAGCCTAAGGTGTAAATTATTGATAGTCCATATCTCGGAAACTATAAGAGATAATGCAATTTCGCAACCGGCAATGTAATTAGCATGCCGAATATTACTTGGAGTGTGAATTGGAACGAAATCGCCAATAGGTAAGACCATTTTACAATTTGGGCCCAAGTTAGAAGCAGAGCCTAAGGTGTAAATTATCGATAGTCCATATCTCGGAAACTATAAGAGATAATGCAATTTGGCAACCGGCAATGTAATTAGCATGCCGAATATTACTTGGAATGTGAATTGGAACGAAATCGCCAATAGATAAGGCCATTTTACAATTTGGGCCCAAGTTAGAAGCAGAGCCTAAGGTGTAAATTATCGATAGTCCATATCTCGGAAACTATAAGAGATAATGCAATTTGGCAACCGGCAATGTAATTAGCATGCCGAATATTACTTGGAATGTGAATTGGAACGAAATCGCCAATAGATAAGACCATTTTACAATTTGGGCCCAAGTTAGAAGCAGAGCCTAAGGTGTAAATTATTGATAGTCCATATCTCGGAAACTATAAGAGATAATGCAATTTGGCAACCGGCAATGTAATTAGCATGCCGAATATTACTTGGAATGTGAATTGGAACGAAATCGCCAATAGATAAGACCATTTTACAATTTGGGCCCAAGTTAGAAGCAGAGCCTAAGGTGTAAATTATCGATAGTCCATATCTCGGAAACTATAAGAGATAATGCAATTTGGCAACCGGCAATGTAATTAGCATGCCGAATATTACTTGGAATGTTAATTGGAACGAAATCGCCAATAGATAAGACCATTTTACAATTTGGGCCCAAGTTAGAAGCAGAGCCTAAGGTGTAAATTATTGATAGTCCATATCTCGGAAACTATAAGAGATAATGCAATTTCGCAACCGGCAATGTAATTAGCATGCCGAATATCACTTGGAATGTGAATTGGGACGAAATCGCCAATAGATAAGACCATTTTACAATTTGGGCCCAAGTTAGAAGCAGAGCCTAAGGTGTAAATTATCGATAGTCCATATCTCGGAAACTATAAGAGATAATGCAATTTGGCAACCGGCAATGTAATTAGCATGCCGAATATTACTTGGAATGTGAATTGGAACGAAATCGCCAATAGATAAGACCATTTTACAATTTGGGCCCAAGTTAGAAGCAGAGCCTAAGGTGTAAATTATCGATAGTCCATATCTCGGAAACTATAAGAGATAATGCAATTTGGCAACCGGCAATGTAATTAGCATGCCGAATATTACTTGGAATGTGAATTGGAACGAAATCGCCAATAGATAAGACCATTTTACAATTTGGGCCCAAGTTAGAAGCAGAGCCTAAGGTGTAAATTATCGATAGTCCATATCTCGGAAACTATAAGAGATAATGCAATTTGGCAACCGGCAATGTAATTAGCATGCCGAATATTACTTGAAATGTGAATTGGAACGAAATCGCCAATAGTTAAGACCATTTTACAATTTGGGCCCAAGTTATAAGCAGAGCCTATGGTGTAAATTATCGATAGTCCATATCTCGGAAACTATAAGAGATAATGCAATTTGGCAACCGGCAATGTAATTAGCATGCCGAATATTACTTGGAATGTGAATTGGAACGAAATCGCCAATAGATAAGACCATTTTACAATTTGGGCCCAAGTTAGAAGCAGAGCCTAAGGTGTAAATTATCGATAGTCCATATCTCGGAAACTATAAGAGTTAATGCAATTTGGCAACCGGCAATGTAACTAGCATGCCGAATATTACTTGGAATGTGAATTGGAACGAAATCGCCAATAGATAAGACCATTTTACAATTTGGGCCCAAGTTAGAAGCAGAGCCTAAGGTGTAAATTATCGATAGTCCATATCTCGGAAACTATAAGAGATAATGCAATTTGGCAACCGGCAATGTAATTAGCATGCCGAATATTACTTGGAATGTGAATTGGAACGAAAACGCCAATAGATAAGACCATTTTACAATTTGGGCCCAAGTTAGAAGCAGAGGCTAAGGTGTAAATTATCGATAGTCCATATCTCGGAAACTATAAGAGATAATGCAATTTGGCAACCGGCAATGTAATTAGCATGCCGAATATTACTTGGAATGTGAATTGGAACAAAATCGCCAATAGATAAGACCATTTTACAATTTGGGCCCAAGTTAGAAGCAGAGCCTAAGGTGTAAATTATTG
The DNA here is from genome assembly GCF_030347505.1 of Rhynchophorus ferrugineus. Lineage (NCBI taxonomy): Eukaryota > Metazoa > Arthropoda > Insecta > Coleoptera > Curculionidae > Rhynchophorus > Rhynchophorus ferrugineus. Next base: position 172,064 of record NW_027472825.1, read on the forward strand.
ATAGTCCATATCTCGGAAACTATAAGAGATAATGCAATTTCGCAACCGGCAATGTAATTAGCATGCCGAATATTACTTGGAGTGTGAATTGGAACGAAATCGCCAATAGATAAGACTATTTTACAATTAGGTCCCAAGTTAGAAGCAGAGCCTAAGGTGTAAATTATCGATAGTCCATATCTCGGAAACTATAAGAGATAATGCAATTTGGCAACCGGCAATGTAATTAGCATGCCGAATATTACTTGGAATGTGAATTGGAACGAAATCGCCAATAGATAAGGCCATTTTACAATTTGGGCCCAAGTTAGAAGCAGAGCCTAAGGTGTAAATTATCGATAGTCCATATCTCGGAAACTATAAGAGATAATGCAATTTGGCAACCGGCAATGTAATTAGCATGCCGAGTATTACTTGGAATGTGAATTGGAACGAAATCGCCAATAGATAAGACCATTTTACAATTTGGGCCCAAGTTAGAAGCAGAGCCTAAGGTGTAAATTATCGATAGTCCATATCCCGGAAACTATAAGAGATAATGCAATTTGGCAACCGGCAATGTAATTAGCATGCCGAATATTACTTGGAATGTGAATTGGAACGAAATCGCCAATAGAGAAGACCATTTTACAATTTGGGCCCAAGTTAGAAGCAGAGCTTAAGGTGTAAATTATCGATAGTCCATATCTCGGAAACTATAAGAGATAATGCAATTTGGCAACCGGCAATGTAATTAGCATGCCGAATATTACTTGGAATGTGAATTGGAACGAAATCGCCAATAGATAAGACCATTTTACAATTTGGGCCCAAGTTAGAAGCAGAGCCTAAGGTGTAAATTATCGATAGTCCATATCTCGGAAACTATAAGAGATAATGCAATTTGGCAACCGGCAATGTAATTAGCATGCCGAATATTACTTGGAATGTGAATTGGAACGAAATCGCCAATAGATAAGACCATTTTACAATTTGGGCCCAAGTTAGACGCAGAGCCTAAGGTGTAAATTATTGATAGTCCATATCTCGGAAACTATAAGAGATAATGCAATTTGGCAACCGGCAATGTAATTAGCATGGCGAATATTACTTGGAATGTGAATTGGAACGAAATCGCCAATAGATAAGACCATTTTACAATTTGGGCCCAAGTTAGAAGCAGAGCCTAAGGTGTAAATTATCGATAGTCCATATCTCGGAAACTATAAGAGATAATGCAATTTGGCAACCGGCAATGTAATTAGCATGCCGAATATTACTTGGAATGTGGATTGGAACGAAATCGCCAATAGATAAGACCATTTTACAATTTGGGCCCAAGTTAGAAGCAGAGCCTAAGGTGTAAATTATCGATAGTCCATATCTCGGAAACTATAAGAGATAATGCAATTTGGCAACCGGCAATGTAATTAGCATGCCGAATATTACTTGGAATGTGAATTGGAACGAAATCGCCAATAGATAAGACCATTTTACAATTTGGGCCCAAGTTAGAAGCAGAGCCTAAGGTGTAAATTATTGATAGTCCATATCTCGGAAACTATAAGAGATAATGCAATTTCGCAACCGGCAATGTAATTAGCATGCCGAATATCACTTGGAATGTGAATTGGGACGAAATCGCCAATAGATAAGACCATTTTACAATTTGGGCCCAAGTTAGAAGCAGAGCCTAAGGTGTAAATTATCGATAGTCCATATCTCGGAAACTATAAGAGATAATGCAATTTGGCAACCGGCAATGTAATTAGCATGCCGAATATTACTTGGAATGTGAATTGGAACGAAATCGCCAATAGATAAGACCATTTTACAATTTGGGCCCAAGTTAGAAGCAGAGCCTAAGGTGTAAATTATCGATAGTCCATATCTCGGAAACTATAAGAGATAATGCAATTTGGCAACCGGCAATGTAATTAGCATGCCGAATATTACTTGGAATGTGAATTGGAACGAAATCGCCAATAGATAAGACCATTTTACAATTTGGGCCCAAGTTAGAAGCAGAGCCTAAGGTGTAAATTATCGATAGTCCATATCTCGGAAACTATAAGAGATAATGCAATTTGGCAACCGGCAATGTAATTAGCATGCCGAATATTACTTGGAATGTGAATTGGAACGAAATCGCCAATAGATAAGACCATTTTACAATTTGGGCCCAAGTTAGAAGCAGAGCCTAAGGTGTAAATTATCGATAGTCCATATCTCGGAAACTATAAGAGATAATGCAATTTGGCAACCGGCAATGTAATTAGCATGCCGAATATTACTTGGAATGTGGATTGGAACGAAATCGCCAATAGATAAGACCATTTTACAATTTGGGCCCAAGTTAGAAGCAGAGCCTAAGGTGTAAATTATCGATAGTCCATATCTCGGAAACTATAAGAGTTAATGCAATTTGGCAACCGGCAATGTAATTAGCATGCCGAATATTACTTGGAATGTGAATTGGAACGAAATCGCCAATAGATAAGACCATTTTACAATTTGGGCCCAAGTTAGAAGCAGAGCCTAAGGTGTAAATTATCGATAGTCCATATCTCGGAAACTATAAGAGATAATGCAATTTGGCAACCGGCAATGTAATTAGCATGCCGAATATTACTTGGAATGTGAATTGGAACGAAATCTCCAATAGATAAGACCATTTTACGGTTTGGGCCCAAGTTAGAAGCAGAGCCTAAGGTGTAAATTATCGATAGTCCATATCTCGGAAACTATAAGAGATAATGCAATTTGGCAACCGGCAATGTAATTAGCATGCCGAATATTACTTGGAATGTGAATTGGAACGAAATCGCCAATAGATAAGACCATTTTACAATTTGGGCCCAAGTTAGAAGCAGAGCCTAAGGTGTAAATTATTGATAGTCCATATCTCGGAAACTATAAGAGATAATGCAATTTCGCAATCGGCAATGTAATTAGCATGCCGAATATCACTTGGAATGTGAATTGGGAGGAAATCGCCAATAGATAAGACCATTTTACAATTTGGGCCCAAGTTAGAAGCAGAGCCTAAGGTGTAAATTATCGATAGTCCATATCTCGGAAACTATAAGAGATAATGCAATTTGGCAACCGGCAATGTAATTAGCATGCCGAATATTACTTGGAATGTGAATTGGAACGAAATCGCCAATAGATAAGACCATTTTACAATTTGGGCCCAAGTTAGAAGCAGAGCCTAAGGTGTAAATTATCGAGAGTCCATATCTCGGAAACTATAAGAGATAATGCAATTTGGCAACCGGCAATGTAATTAGCATGCCGAATATTACTTGGAATGTGAATTGGAACGAAATCGCCAATAGATAAGACCATTTTACAATTTGGGCCCAAGTTAGAAGCAGAGCCTAAGGTGTAAATTATTGATAGTCCATATCTCGGAAACTATAAGAGATAATGCAATTTCGCAACCGGCAATGTAATTAGCATGCCGAATATTACTTGGAGTGTGAATTGGAACGAAATCGCCAATAGGTAAGACCATTTTACAATTTGGGCCCAAGTTAGAAGCAGAGCCTAAGGTGTAAATTATCGATAGTCCATATCTCGGAAACTATAAGAGATAATGCAATTTGGCAACCGGCAATGTAATTAGCATGCCGAATATTACTTGGAATGTGAATTGGAACGAAATCGCCAATAGATAAGGCCATTTTACAATTTGGGCCCAAGTTAGAAGCAGAGCCTAAGGTGTAAATTATCGATAGTCCATATCTCGGAAACTATAAGAGATAATGCAATTTGGCAACCGGCAATGTAATTAGCATGCCGAATATTACTTGGAATGTGAATTGGAACGAAATCGCCAATAGATAAGACCATTTTACAATTTGGGCCCAAGTTAGAAGCAGAGCCTAAGGTGTAAATTATTGATAGTCCATATCTCGGAAACTATAAGAGATAATGCAATTTGGCAACCGGCAATGTAATTAGCATGCCGAATATTACTTGGAATGTGAATTGGAACGAAATCGCCAATAGATAAGACCATTTTACAATTTGGGCCCAAGTTAGAAGCAGAGCCTAAGGTGTAAATTATCGATAGTCCATATCTCGGAAACTATAAGAGATAATGCAATTTGGCAACCGGCAATGTAATTAGCATGCCGAATATTACTTGGAATGTTAATTGGAACGAAATCGCCAATAGATAAGACCATTTTACAATTTGGGCCCAAGTTAGAAGCAGAGCCTAAGGTGTAAATTATTGATAGTCCATATCTCGGAAACTATAAGAGATAATGCAATTTCGCAACCGGCAATGTAATTAGCATGCCGAATATCACTTGGAATGTGAATTGGGACGAAATCGCCAATAGATAAGACCATTTTACAATTTGGGCCCAAGTTAGAAGCAGAGCCTAAGGTGTAAATTATCGATAGTCCATATCTCGGAAACTATAAGAGATAATGCAATTTGGCAACCGGCAATGTAATTAGCATGCCGAATATTACTTGGAATGTGAATTGGAACGAAATCGCCAATAGATAAGACCATTTTACAATTTGGGCCCAAGTTAGAAGCAGAGCCTAAGGTGTAAATTATCGATAGTCCATATCTCGGAAACTATAAGAGATAATGCAATTTGGCAACCGGCAATGTAATTAGCATGCCGAATATTACTTGGAATGTGAATTGGAACGAAATCGCCAATAGATAAGACCATTTTACAATTTGGGCCCAAGTTAGAAGCAGAGCCTAAGGTGTAAATTATCGATAGTCCATATCTCGGAAACTATAAGAGATAATGCAATTTGGCAACCGGCAATGTAATTAGCATGCCGAATATTACTTGAAATGTGAATTGGAACGAAATCGCCAATAGTTAAGACCATTTTACAATTTGGGCCCAAGTTATAAGCAGAGCCTATGGTGTAAATTATCGATAGTCCATATCTCGGAAACTATAAGAGATAATGCAATTTGGCAACCGGCAATGTAATTAGCATGCCGAATATTACTTGGAATGTGAATTGGAACGAAATCGCCAATAGATAAGACCATTTTACAATTTGGGCCCAAGTTAGAAGCAGAGCCTAAGGTGTAAATTATCGATAGTCCATATCTCGGAAACTATAAGAGTTAATGCAATTTGGCAACCGGCAATGTAACTAGCATGCCGAATATTACTTGGAATGTGAATTGGAACGAAATCGCCAATAGATAAGACCATTTTACAATTTGGGCCCAAGTTAGAAGCAGAGCCTAAGGTGTAAATTATCGATAGTCCATATCTCGGAAACTATAAGAGATAATGCAATTTGGCAACCGGCAATGTAATTAGCATGCCGAATATTACTTGGAATGTGAATTGGAACGAAAACGCCAATAGATAAGACCATTTTACAATTTGGGCCCAAGTTAGAAGCAGAGGCTAAGGTGTAAATTATCGATAGTCCATATCTCGGAAACTATAAGAGATAATGCAATTTGGCAACCGGCAATGTAATTAGCATGCCGAATATTACTTGGAATGTGAATTGGAACAAAATCGCCAATAGATAAGACCATTTTACAATTTGGGCCCAAGTTAGAAGCAGAGCCTAAGGTGTAAATTATTGATAGTCCATATCTCGGAAACTATAAGAGATAATGCAATTTCGCAACCGGCAATGTAATTAGCATGCCGAATATTACTTGGAGTGTGAATTGGAACGAAATCGCCAATAGATAAGACTATTTTACAATTAGGTCCCAAGTTAGAAGCAGAGCCTAAGGTGTAAATTATCGATAGTCCATATCTCGGAAACTATAAGAGATAATGCAATTTGGCAACCGGCAATGTAATTAGCATGCCGAATATTACTTGGTATGTGAATTGGAACGAAATCGCCAATAGATAAGGCCATTTTACAATTTGGGCCCAAGTTAGAAGCAGAGCCTAAGGTGTAAATTATCGATAGTCCATATCTCGGAAACTATAAGAGATAATGCAATTTGGCAACCGGCAATGTAATTAGCATGCCGAGTATTACTTGGAATGTGAATTGGAACGAAATCGCCAATAGATAAGACCATTTTACAATTTGGGCCCAAGTTAGAAGCAGAGCCTAAGGTGTAAATTATCGATAGTCCATATCCCGGAAACTATAAGAGATAATGCAATTTGGCAACCGGCAATGTAATTAGCATGCCGAATATTACTTGGAATGTGAACTGGAACGAAATTGCCAATAGATAAGACCATTTTACAATTTGGGCCCAAGTTAGAAGCAGAGCCTAAGGTGTAAATTATCGATAGTCCATATCTCTGAAACTATAAGAGATAATGCAATTTCGCAACCGGCAATGTAATTAGCATGCCGAATATTACTTGGAATGTGAATTGGGACGAAATCGCCAATAGATAAGGCCATTTTACAATTTGGGCCCAAGTTAGAAGCAGAGCCTAAGGTGTAAATTATCGATAGTCCATATCTCGGAAACTATAAGAGATAATGCAATTTGGCAACCGGCAATGTAATTAGCATGCCGAATATTACTTGGAATGTGGATTGGAACGAAATCGCCAATAGATAAGACCATTTTACAATTTGGGCCCAAGTTAGAAGCAGAGCCTAAGGTGTAAATTATCGATAGTCCATATCTCGGAAACTATAAGAGATAATGCAATTTGGCAACCGGCAATGTAATTAGCATGCCGAATATTACTTGGAATGTGAATTGGAACGAAATCGCCAATAGATAAGACCATTTTACAATTTGGGCCCAAGTTAGAAGCAGAGCCTAAGGTGTAAATTATCGATAGTCCATATCTCTGAAACTATAAGAGATAATGCAATTTGGCAACCGGCAATGTAATTAGCATGCCGAATATTACTTGGAATGTGAATTGGAACGAAATCGCCAATAGATAAGACCATTTTACAATTTGGGCCCAAGTTAGAAGCAGAGCCTAAGGTGTAAATTATCGATAGTCCATATCTCGTAAACTATAAGAGATAATGCAATTTGGCAACCGGCAATGTAATTAGCATGCCGAATATTACTTGGAATGTGAATTGGAACGAAATCGCCAATAGATAAGACCATTTTACAATTTGGGCCCAAGTTAGAAGCAGAGCCTAAGGTGTAAATTATCGATAGTCCATATCTCGGAAACTATAAGAGATAATGCAATTTGGCAACCGGCAATGTAATTAGCATGCCGAATATTACTTGGAATGTGAATTGGAACGAAATCGCCAACAGGTAAGACCATTTTACAATTTGGTCCCAAGTTAGAAGCAGAGCCTAAGGTGTAAATTATCGATAGTCCATATCTCGGAAACTATAAGAGATAATTCAATTTGGCAACCGGCAATGTAATTAGCATGCCGAATATTACTTGGAATGTGAATTGGAACGAAATCGCCAATAGATAAGACCATTTTACAATTTTGGCCCAAGTTAGAAGCAGAGCCTAAGGTGTAAATTATCGATAGTCCATATCTCGGAAACTATAAGAGATAATGCAATTTGGCAACCGGCAATGTAATTAGCATGCCGAATATTACTTGGAATGTGAATTGGAACGAAATCGCCAATAGATAAGACCATTTTACAATTTGGGAGCAAGTTAGAAGCAGAGCCTAAGGTGTAAATTATCGATAGTCCATATCTCGGAAACTATAAGAGATAATGCAATTTGGCAACAGGCAATGTAATTAGCATGCCGAATATTACTTGGAATGTGAATTGGAACGAAATCGCCAATAGATAAGACCATTTTACAATTTGGGCCCAAGTTAGAAGCAGAGCCTATGGTGTAAATTATCGATAGTCCATATCTCGGAAACTATAAGAGATAATGCAATTTGGCAACCGGCAATGTAATTAGCATGCCGAATATTACTTGGAATGTGAATTGGAACGAAATCGCCAATAGATAAGACCATTTTACAATTTGGGCCCAAGTTAGAAGCAGAGCCTAAGGTGTAAATTATCGATAGTCCATATCTCTGAAACTATAAGAGATAATGCAATTTGGCAACCGGCAATGTAATTAGCATGCCGAATATTACTTGGAATGTGAATTGGAACGAAATCGCCAATAGATAAGACCATTTTACAATTTGGGCCCAAGTTAGAAGCAGAGCCTAAGGTGTAAATTATCGATAGTCCATATCTCGTAAACTATAAGAGATAATGCAATTTGGCAACCGGCAATGTAATTAGCATGCCGAATATTACTTGGAATGTGAATTGGAACGAAATCGCCAATAGATAAGACCATTTTACAATTTGGGCCCAAGTTAGAAGCAGAGCCTAAGGTGTAAATTATCGATAGTCCATATCTCGGAAACTATAAGAGATAATGCAATTTGGCAACCGGCAATGTAATTAGCATGCCGAATATTACTTGGAATGTGAATTGGAACGAAATCGCCAACAGGTAAGACCATTTTACAATTTGGTCCCAAGTTAGAAGCAGAGCCTAAGGTGTAAATTATCGATAGTCCATATCTCGGAAACTATAAGAGATAATTCAATTTGGCAACCGGCAATGTAATTAGCATGCCGAATATTACTTGGAATGTGAATTGGAACGAAATCGCCAATAGATAAGACCATTTTACAATTTTGGCCCAAGTTAGAAGCAGAGCCTAAGGTGTAAATTATCGATAGTCCATATCTCGGAAACTATAAGAGATAATGCAATTTGGCAACCGGCAATGTAATTAGCATGCCGAATATTACTTGGAATGTGAATTGGAACGAAATCGCCAATAGATAAGACCATTTTACAATTTGGGAGCAAGTTAGAAGCAGAGCCTAAGGTGTAAATTATCGATAGTCCATATCTCGGAAACTATAAGAGATAATGCAATTTGGCAACAGGCAATGTAATTAGCATGCCGAATATTACTTGGAATGTGAATTGGAACGAAATCGCCAATAGATAAGACCATTTTACAATTTGGGCCCAAGTTAGAAGCAGAGCCTATGGTGTAAATTATCGATAGTCCATATCTCGGAAACTATAAGAGATAATGCAATTTGGCAACCGGCAATGTAATTAGCATGCCGAATATTACTTGGAATGTGAATTGGAACGAAATCGCCAATAGATAAGACCATTTTACAATTTGGGCCCAAGTTAGAAGCAGAGCCTAAGGTGTAAATTATCGATAGTCCATATCTCGGAAACTATAAGAGATAATGCAATTTGGCAACCGGCAATGTAATTAGCATGCCGAATATTACTTGGAATGTGAATTGGAACGAAATCGCCAATAGATAAGACCATTTAACAATTTGGGCCCAAGTTAGAAGCAGAGCCTAAGGTGTAAATTATCGATAGTCCATATCTCGGAAACTATAAGAGATAATGCAATTTGGCAACCGGCAATGTAATTAGCATGCCGAATATTACTTGGAATGTGAATTGGAACGAAATCGCCAATAGATAAGACCATTTTACAATTTGGGCCCAAGTTAGAAGCAGAGCCTAAGGTGTAAATTATCGATAGTCCATATCTCGGAAACTATAAGAGATAATGCAATTTGGCAACCGGCAATGTAATTAGCATGCCGAATATTACTTGGAATGTGAATTGGAACGAAATCGCCAATAGATAAGACCATTTTACAATTTGGGCCCAAGTTAGAAGCAGAGCCTAAGGTGTAAATTATTGATAGTCCATATCTCGGAAACTATAAGAGATAATGCAATTTCGCAATCGGCAATGTAATTAGCATGCCGAATATCACTTGGAATATGAATTGGGACGAAATCGCCAATAGATAAGACCATTTTACAATTTGGGCCCAAGTTAGAAGCAGAGCCTAAGGTGTAAATTATCGATAGTCCATATCTCGGAAACTATAAGAGATAATGCAATTTGGCAACCGGCAATGTAATTAGCATGCCGAATATTACTTGGAATGTGAATTGGAACGAAATCGCCAATAGATAAGACCATTTTACAATTTGGGCCCAAGTTAGAAGCAGAGCCTAAGGTGTAAATTATCGATAGTCCATATCTCGGAAACTATAAGAGATAATGCAATTTGGCAACCGGCAATGTAATTAGCATGCCAAATATTACTTGGAATGTGAATTGGAACGAAATCGCCAATAGATAAGACCATTTTACAATTTGGGCCCAAGTTAGAAGCAGAGCCTAAGGTGTAAATTATCGATAGTCCATATCTCGGAAACTATAAGAGATAATGCAATTTGGCAACCGGCAATGTAATTAGCATGCCGAATATTACTTGGAATGTGAATTGGAACGAAATCGCCAATAGATAAGACCATTTTACAATTTGGGCCCAAGTTAGAAGCAGAGCCTAAGGTGTAAATTATTGATAGTCCATATCTCGGAAACTATAAGAGATAATGCAATTTCGCAACCGGCAATGTAATTAGCATGCCGAATATCACTTGGAATGTGAATTGGGACGAAATCGCCAATAGATAAGACCATTTTACAATTTGGGCCCAAGTTAGAAGCAGAGCCTAAGGTGTAAATTATCGATAGTCCATATCTCGGAAACTATAAGAGATAATGCAATTTGGCAACCGGCAATGTAATTAGCATGCCGAATATTACTTGGAATGTGAATTGGAACGAAATCGCCAATAGATAAGACCATTTTACAATTTGGGCCCAAGTTAGAAGCAGAGCCTAAGGTGTAAATGATCGATAGTCCATATCTTGGAAACTATAAGAGATAATGCAATTTGGCAACCGGCAATGTAATTAGCATGCCGAATATTACTTGGAATGTGAATTGGAACGAAATCGCCAATAGATAAGACCATTTTACAATTTGGGCCCAAGTTAGAAGCAGAGCCTAAGGTGTAAATGATCGATAGTCCATATCTCGGAAACTATAAGAGATAATGCAATTTGGCAACCGGCAATGTAATTAGCATGCCGAATATTACTTGGAATGTGAATTGGAACGAAATCGCCAATAGATAAGACCATTTTACAATTTGGGCCCAAGTTAGAAACAGAGCCTAAGGTGTAAATTATCGATAGTCCATATCTCGGAAACTATAAGAGATAATGCAATTTGGCAACCGGCAATGTAATTAGCATGCCGAATATTACTTGGAATGTGAATTGGAACGAAATCGCCAATAGATAAGACCATTTTACAATTTGGGCCCAAGTTAGAAGCAGAGCCTAAGGTGTAAATGATCGATAGTCCATATCTCGGAAACTATAAGAGATAATGCAATTTGGCAACCGGCAATGTAATTAGCATGCCGAATATTACTTGGAATGTGAATTGGAACGAAATCGCCAATAGATAAGACCATTTTACAATTTGGGCCCAAGTTAGAAGCAGAGCCTAAGGTGTAAATTATCGATAGTCCATATCTCGGAAACTATAAGAGATAATGCAATTTGGCAACCGGCAATGTAATTAGCATGCCGAATATTACTTGGAATGTGAATTGGAACGAAATCGCCAATAGGTAAGACCATTTTACAATTTGGGCCCAAGTTAGAAGCAGAGCCTAAGGTGTAAATTATCGATAGTCCATATCTCGGAAACTATAAGAGATAATTCAATTTGGCAACCGGCAATGTAATTAGCATGCCGAATATTACTTGGAATGTGAATTGGAACGAAATCGCCAATAGATAAGACCATTTTACAATTTGGGCCCAAGTTAGAAGCAGAGCCTAAGGTGTAAATTATCGATAGTCCATATCTCGGAAACTATAAGAGATAATGCAATTTGGCAACCGGCAATGTAATTAGCATGCCGAATATTACTTGGAATGTGAATTGGAACGAAATCGCCAATAGATAAGACCATTTTACAATTTGGGCCCAAGTTCGAAGCAGAGCCTAAGGTGTAAATTATCGATAGTCCATATCTCGGAAACTATAAGAGATAATGCAATTTGGCAAACGGCAATGTAATTAGCATGCCGAATATTACTTGGAATGTGAATTGCAACAAAATCGCCAATAGATAAGACCATTTTACAATTTGGGCCCAAGTTAGAAGCAGAGCCTAAGGTGTAAATAATCGATAGTCCATATCTCGGAAACTATAAGAGATAATGCAATTTGGCAAGCGGCAATGTAATTAGCATGCCGAATATTACTTGGAGTGTGAATTGGAACGAAATCGCCAATAGATAAGACCATTTTACAATTTGGGCCCAAGTTAGAAGCAGAGCCTAAGGTGTAAATTATTGATAGTCCATATCTCGGAAACTATAAGAGATAATGCAATTTCGCAACCGGCAATGTAATTAGCATGCCGAATATCACTTGGAATGTGAATTGGGACGAAATCGCCAATAGATAAGACCATTTTACAATTTGGGCCCAAGTTAGAAGCAGAGCCTAAGGTGTAAATTATCGATAGTCCATATCTCGGAAACTATAAGAGATAATGCAATTCAGCAACCGGCAATGTAATTAGCATGCCGAATATTACTTGGAATGAGAATTGGAACGAAATCGCCAATAGGTAAGACCATTTTACAATTTGGGCCCAAGTTAGAAGCAGAGCCTAAGGTGTAAATTATCGATAGTCCATATCTCGGAAACTATAAGAGATAATTCAATTTGGCAACCGGCAATGTAATTAGCATGCCGAATATTACTTGGAATGTGAATTGGAACGAAATCGCCAATAGATAAGACCATTTTACAATTTGGGCCCAAGTTAGAAGCAGAGCCTAAGGTGTAAATTATCGATAGTCCATATCTCGGAAACTATAAGAGATAATGCAATTTGGCAAACGGCAATGTAATTAGCATGCCGAATATTACTTGGAATGTGAATTGGAACGAAATCGCCAATAGATAAGACCATTTTACAATTTGGGCCCAAGTTAGAAGCGGAGCCTAAAGTGTAAATTATCGATAGTCCATATCTCGGAAACTATAAGAGATAATGCAATTTGGCAACCGGCAATGTAATTAGCATGCCGAATATTACTTGGAACGTGAATTGGAACGAAATCGCCAAAAGATAAGACCATTTTACAATTTGGGCCCAAGTTAGAAGCAGAGCCTAAGGTGTAAATTATCGATAGTCCATATCTCTGAAACTATAAGAGATAATGCAATTTCGCAACCGGCAATGTAATTAGCATGCCGAATATTACTTGGAGTGTGAATTGGAACGAAATCGTAAATAGATAAGACCATTTTACAATTTGGGCCCAAGTTAGAAGCAGAGCCTATGGTGTAAATTATCGATAGTCCATATCTCGGAAACTATAAGAGATAATGCAATTTGGCAAAAGGCAATGTAATTAGCATGCCGAATATTACTTGGAATGTGAATTGGAATGAAATCGCCAATAGATAAGACCATTTTACAATTTGGGCCCAAGTTAGAAGCAGAGCCTAAGGTGTAAATTATCGATAGTCCATATCTCGGAAACTATAAGAGGTAATGCAATTTGGCAACCGGCAATGTAATTAGCATGCCGAATATTACTTGGAATGTGAATTGGAACGAAATCGCCAATAGATAAGACCATTTTACAATTTGGGCCCAAGTTAGAAGCAGAGCCTAAGGTGTAAATTATCGATAGTCCATATCTCGGAAACTATAAGAGATAATGCAATTTGGCAACCGGCAATGTAATTAGCATGCCGAATATTACTTGGAATGTGAACTGGAACGAAATTGCCAATAGATAAGACCATTTTACAATTTGGGCCCAAGTTAGAAGCAGAGCCTAAGGTGTAAATTATCGATAGTCCATATCTCTGAAACTATAAGAGATAATGCAATTTCGCAACCGGCAATGTAATTAGCATGCCGAATATTACTTGGAATGTGAATTGGGACGAAATCGCCAATAGATAAGGCCATTTTACAATTTGGGCCCAAGTTAGAAGCAGAGCCTAAGGTGTAAATTATCGATAGTCCATATCTCGGAAACTATAAGAGATAATGCAATTTGGCAACCGGCAATGTAATTAGCATGCCGAATATTACTTGGAATGTGGATTGGAACGAAATCGCCAATAGATAAGACCATTTTACAATTTGGGCCCAAGTTAGAAGCAGAGCCTAAGGTGTAAATTATCGATAGTCCATATCTCGGAAACTATAAGAGATAATGCAATTTGGCAACCGGCAATGTAATTAGCATGCCGAATATTACTTGGAATGTGAATTGGAACGAAATCGCCAATAGATAAGACCATTTTACAATTTGGGCCCAAGTTAGAAGCAGAGCCTAAGGTGTAAATTATCGATAGTCCATATCTCGGAAACTATAAGAGATAATGCAATTTGGCAACCGGCAATGTAATTAGCATGCCGAATATTACTTGGAATGTGAATTGGAACGAAATCGCCAATAGATAAGACCATTTTACAATTTGGGCCCAAGTTAGAAGCAGAGCCTAAGGTGTAAATTATTGATAGTCCATATCTCGGAAACTATAAGAGATAATGCAATTTCGCAACCGGCAATGTAATTAGCATGCCGAATATCACTTGGAATATGAATTGGGACGAAATCGCCAATAGATAAGACCATTTTACAATTTGGGCCCAAGTTAGAAGCAGAGCCTAAGGTGTAAATTATCGATAGTCCATATCTCGGAAACTATAAGAGATAATGCAATTTGGCAACCGGCAATGTAATTAGCATGCCGAATATTACTTGGAATGTGAATTGGAACGAAATCGCCAATAGATAAGGCCATTTTACAATTTGGGCCCAAGTTAGAAGCAGAGCCTAAGGTGTAAATTATCGATAGTCCATATCTCGGAAACTATAAGAGATAATGCAATTTGGCAACCGGCAATGTAATTAGCATGCCGAATATTACTTGGAATGTGAATTGGAACGAAATCGCCAATAGATAAGACCATTTTACAATTTGGGCCCAAGTTAGAAGCAGAGCCTAAGGTGTAAATTATTGATAGTCCATATCTCGGAAACTATAATAGATAATGCAATTTCGCAACCGGCAATGTAATTAGCATGCCGAATATTACTTGGAATGTGAATTGGAACGAAATCGCCAATAGATAAGACCATTTTACAATTTGGGCCCAAGTTAGAAGCAGAGCCTAAGGTGTAAATTATCGATAGTCCATATCTCGGAAACTATAAGAGATAATGCAATTTGGCAACCGGCAATGTAATTAGCATGCCGAATATTACTTGGAATGTGAATTGGAACGAAATCGCCAATAGATAAGACCATTTTACAATTTGGGCCCAAGTTAGAAGCAGAGCCTAAGGTGTAAATTATTGATAGTCCATATCTCGGAAACTATAAGAGATAATGCAATTTCGCAACCGGCAATGTAATTAGCATGCCGAATATCACTTGGAATGTGAATTGGGACGAAATCGCCAATAGATAAGACCATTTTACAATTTGGGCCCAAGTTAGAAGCAGAGCCTAAGGTGTAAATTATCGATAGTCCATATCTCGGAAACTATAAGAGATAATGCAATTTGGCAACCGGCAATGTAATTAGCATGCCGAATATTACTTGGAATGTGAATTGGAACGAAATCGCCAATAGATAAGACCATTTTACAATTTGGGCCCAAGTTAGAAGCAGAGCCTAAGGTGTAAATTATCGATAGTCCATATCTCGGAAACTATAAGAGATAATGCAATTTGGCAACCGGCAATGTAATTAGCATGCCGAATATTATTTGGAATGTGAATTGGAACGAAATCGCCAATAGATAAGACCATTTTACAATTTGGACCCAAGTTAGAAGCAGAGCCTAAGGTGTAAATTATCGATAGTCCATATCTCGGAAACTATAAGAGATAATGCAATTTGGCAACCGGCAATGTAATTAGCATGCCGAATATTACTTGGAATGTGAATTGGAACGAAATCGCCAATAGATAAGACCATTTTACAATTTGGGCCCAAGTTAGAAGCAGAGCCTATGGTGTAAATTATCGATAGTCCATATCTCGGAAACTATAAGAGATAATGCAATTTGGCAACCGGCAATGTAATTAGCATGCCGAATATTACTTGGAATGTGAATTGGAACGAAATCGCCAATAGATAAGACCATTTTACAATTTGGGCCCAAGTTAGAAGCAGAGCCTAAGGTGTAAATTATCGATAGTCCATATCTCGGAAACTATAAGAGATAATGCAATTTGGCAACCGGCAATGTAATTAGCATGCCGAATATTACTTGGAATGTGAATTGGAACGAAATCGCCAATAGATAAGACCATTTTACAATTTGGGCCCAAGTTAGAAGCAGAGCCTAAGGTGTAAATTATCGATAGTCCATATCTCGGAAACTATAAGAGATAATGCAATTTGGCAACCGGCAATGTAATTAGCATGCCGAATATTACTTGGAATGTGAATTGGAACGAAATCGCCAATAGGTAAGACCATTTTACAATTTGGGCCCAAGTTAGAAGCAAAGCCTAAGGTGTAAATTATCGATAGTCCATATCTCGGAAACTATAAGAGATAATTCAATTTGGCAACCGGCAATGTAATTAGCATGCCGAATATTACTTGGAATGTGAATTGGGACGAAATCGCCAGTAGATAAGACCATTTTACAATTTGGGCCCAAGTTAGAAGCAGAGCCTAAGGTGTAAATTATCGATAGTCCATATCTCGGAAACTATAAGAGATAATGCAATTTGGCAACCGGCAATGTAATTAGCATGCCGAATATTACTTGGAATGTGAATTGGAACGAAATCGCCAATAGATAAGACCATTTTACAATTTGGGCCCAAGTTCGAAGCAGAGCCTAAGGTGTAAATTATCGATAGTCCATATCTCGGAAACTATAAGAGATAATGCAATTTGGCAAACGGCAATGTAATTAGCATGCCGAATATTACTTGGAATGTGAATTGCAACGAAATCGCCAATAGATAAGACCATTTTACAATTTGGGCCCAAGTTAGAAGCAGAGCCTAAGGTGTAAATAATCGATAGTCCATATCTCGGAAACTATAAGAGATAATGCAATTTGGCAAGCGGCAATGTAATTAGCATGCCGAATATTACTTGGAATGTGAATTGGAACGAAATCGCCAATAGATAAGACCATTTTACAATTTGGGCCCAAGTTAGAAGCAGAGCCTAAGGTGTAAATTATTGATAGTCCATATCTCGGAAACTATAAGAGATAATGCAATTTCGCAACCGGCAATGTAATTAGCATGCCGAATATCACTTGGAATGTGAATTGGGACGAAATCGCCAATAGATAAGACCATTTTACAATTTGGGCCCAAGTTAGAAGCAGAGCCTAAGGTGTAAATTATCGATAGTCCATATCTCGGAAACTATAAGAGATAATGCAATTTGGCAACCGGCAATGTAATTAGCATGCCGAATATTACTTGGAATGTGAATTGGAACGAAATCGCCAATAGATAAGACCATTTTACAATTTGGGCCCAAGTTAGAAGCAGAGCCTAAGGTGTAAATTATCGATAGTCCATATCTCGGAAACTATAAGAGATAATGCAATTTGGCAACCGGCAATGTAATTAGCATGCCGAATATTACTTGGAATGTGAATTGGAACGAAATCGCCAATAGGTAAGACCATTTTACAATTTGGGCCCAAGTTAGAAGCAAAGCCTAAGGTGTAAATTATCGATAGTCCATATCTCGGAAACTATAAGAGATAATTCAATTTGGCAACCGGCAATGTAATTAGCATGCCGAATATTACTTGGAATGTGAATTGGAACGAAATCGCCAATAGATAAGACCATTTTACAATTTGGGCCCAAGTTAGAAGCAGAGCCTAAGGTGTAAATTATCGATAGTCCATATCTCGGAAACTATAAGAGATAATGCAATTTGGCAACCGGCAATGTAATTAGCATGCCGAATATTACTTGGAATGTGAATTGGAACGAAATCGCCAATAGATAAGACCATTTTACAATTTGGGCCCAAGTTCGAAGCAGAGCCTAAGGTGTAAATTATCGATAGTCCATATCTCGGAAACTATAAGAGATAATGCAATTTGGCAAACGGCAATGTAATTAGCATGCCGAATATTACTTGGAATGTGAATTGCAACGAAATCGCCAATAGATAAGACCATTTTACAATTTGGGCCCAAGTTAGAAGCAGAGCCTAAGGTGTAAATAATCGATAGTCCATATCTCGGAAACTATAAGAGATAATGCAATTTGGCAAGCGGCAATATAATTAGCATGCCGAATATTACTTGGAATGTGAATTGGAACGAAATCGCCAATAGATAAGACCATTTTACAATTTGGGCCCAAGTTAGAAGCAGAGCCTAAGGTGTAAATTATTGATAGTCCATATCTCGGAAACTATAAGAGATAATGCAATTTCGCAACCGGCAATGTAATTAGCATGCCGAATATCACTTGGAATGTGAATTGGGACGAAATCGCCAATAGATAAGACCATTTTACAATTTGGGCCCAAGTTAGAAGCAGAGCCTAAGGTGTAAATTATCGATAGTCCATATCTCGGAAACTATAAGAGATAATGCAA
The DNA here is from genome assembly GCF_030347505.1 of Rhynchophorus ferrugineus. NCBI lineage: Eukaryota > Metazoa > Arthropoda > Insecta > Coleoptera > Curculionidae > Rhynchophorus > Rhynchophorus ferrugineus. Next base: position 190,522 of record NW_027472825.1, read on the forward strand.
TTCGGCAACCGGCAATGTAATTAGCATGCCGAATATTACTTGGAATGTGAATTGGAACGAAATCGCCAATAGGTAAGACCATTTTACAATTTGGGCCCAAGTTAGAAGCAGAGCCTAAGGTGTAAATTATCGATAGTCCATATCTCGGAAACTATAAGAGATAATTCAATTTGGCAACCGGCAATGTAATTAGCATGCCGAATATTACTTGGAATGTGAATTGGAACGAAATCGCCAATAGATAAGACCATTTTACAATTTGGGCCCAAGTTAGAAGCAGAGCCTAAGGTGTAAATTATCGATAGTCCATATCTCGGAAACTATAAGAGATAATGCAATTTGGCAAACGGCAATGTAATTAGCATGCCGAATATTACTTGGAATGTGAATTGGAACGAAATCGCCAATAGATAAGACCATTTTACAATTTGGGCCCAAGTTAGAAGCGGAGCCTAAGGTGTAAATTATCGATAGTCCATATCTCGGAAACTATAAGAGATAATGCAATTTGGCAACCGGCAATGTAATTAGCATGCCGAATATTACTTGGAACGTGAATTGGAACGAAATCGCCAAAGGATAAGACCATTTTACAATTTGGGCCCAAGTTAGAAGCAGAGCCTAAGGTGTAAATTATCGATAGTCCATATCTCTGAAACTATAAGAGATAATGCAATTTCGCAACCGGCAATGTAATTAGCATGCCGAATATTACTTGGAATGTGAATTGGGACGAAATCGCCAATAGATAAGGCCATTTTACAATTTGGGCCCAAGTTAGAAGCAGAGCCTAAGGTGTAAATTATCGATAGTCCATATCTCGGAAACTATAAGAGATAATGCAATTTGGCAACCGGCAATGTAATTAGCATGCCGAATATTACTTGGAATGTGAACTGGAACGAAATTGCCAATAGATAAGACCATTTTACAATTTGGGCCCAAGTTAGAAGCAGAGCCTAAGGTGTAAATTATCGATAGTCCATATCTCTGAAACTATAAGAGATAATGCAATTTCGCAACCGGCAATGTAATTAGCATGCCGAATATTACTTGGAATGTGAATTGGGACGAAATCGCCAATAGATAAGGCCATTTTACAATTTGGGCCCAAGTTAGAAGCAGAGCCTAAGGTGTAAATTATCGATAGTCCATATCTCGGAAACTATAAGAGATAATGTAATTTGGCAACCGGCAATGTAATTAGCATGCCGAATATTACTTGGAATGTGGATTGGAACGAAATCGTAAATAGATAAGACCATTTTACAATTTGGGCCCAAGTTAGGAGCAGAGCCTATGGTGTAAATTATCGATAGTCCATATCTCGGAAACTATAAGAGATAATGCAATTTGGCAAAAGGCAATGTAATTAGCATGCCGAATATTACTTGGAATGTGAATTGGAATGAAATCGCCAATAGATAAGACCATTTTACAATTTGGGCCCAAGTTAGAAGCAGAGCCTAAGGTGTAAATTATCGATAGTCCATATCTCGGAAACTATAAGAGATAATGCAATTTGGCAACCGGCAATGTAATTAGCATGCCGAATATTACTTGGAATGTGAATTGGAACGAAATCGCCAATAGATAAGACCATTTTACAATTTGGGCCCAAGTTAGAAGCAGAGCCTAAGGTGTAAATTATCGATAGTCCATATCTCGGAAACTATAAGAGATAATGCAATTTGGCAACCGGCAATGTAATTAGCATGCCGAATATTACTTGGAATGTGAACTGGAACGAAATTGCCAATAGATAAGACCATTTTACAATTTGGGCCCAAGTTAGAAGCAGAGCCTAAGGTGTAAATTATCGATAGTCCATATCTCTGAAACTATAAGAGATAATGCAATTTCGCAACCGGCAATGTAATTAGCATGCCGAATATTACTTGGAATGTGAATTGGGACGAAATCGCCAATAGATAAGGCCATTTTACAATTTGGGCCCAAGTTAGAAGCAGAGCCTAAGGTGTAAATTATCGATAGTCCATATCTCGGAAACTATAAGAGATAATGCAATTTGGCAACCGGCAATGTAATTAGCATGCCGAATATTACTTGGAATGTGGATTGGAACGAAATCGCCAATAGATAAGACCATTTTACAATTTGGGCCCAAGTTAGAAGCAGAGCCTAAGGTGTAAATTATCGATAGTCCATATCTCGGAAACTATAAGAGATAATGCAATTTGGCAACCGGCAATGTAATTAGCATGCCGAATATTACTTGGAATGTGAATTGGAACGAAATCGCCAATAGATAAGACCATTTTACAATTTGGGCCCAAGTTAGAAGCAGAGCCTAAGGTGTAAATTATCGATAGTCCATATCTCGGAAACTATAAGAGATAATGCAATTTGGTAACCGGCAATGTAATTAGCATGCCGAATATTACTTGGAATGTGAATTGGAACGAAATCGCCAATAGATAAGACCATTTTACAATTTGGGCCCAAGTTAGAAGCAGAGCCTAAGGTGTAAATTATTGATAGTCCATATCTCGGAAACTATAAGAGATAATGCAATTTCGCAACCGGCAATGTAATTAGCATGCCGAATATCACTTGGAATATGAATTGGGACGAAATCGCCAATAGATAAGACCATTTTACAATTTGGGCCCAAGTTAGAAGCAGAGCCTAAGGTGTAAATTATCGATAGTCCATATCTCGGAAACTATAAGAGATAATGCAATTTGGCAACCGGCAATGTAATTAGCATGCCGAATATTACTTGGAATGTGAATTGGAACGAAATCGCCAATAGATAAGGCCATTTTACAATTTGGGCCCAAGTTAGAAGCAGAGCCTAAGGTGTAAATTATCGATAGTCCATATCTCGGAAACTATAAGAGATAATGCAATTTGGCAACCGGCAATGTAATTAGCATGCCGAATATTACTTGGAATGTGAATTGGAACGAAATCGCCAATAGATAAGACCATTTTACAATTTGGGCACAAGTTAGAAGCAGAGCCTAAGGTGTAAATTATTGATAGTCCATATCTCGGAAACTATAAGAGATAATGCAATTTCGCAACCGGCAATGTAATTAGCATGCCGAATATTACTTGGAATGTGAATTGGAACGAAATCGCCAATAGATAAGACCATTTTACAATTTGGGCCCAAGTTAGAAGCAGAGCCTAAGGTGTAAATTATCGATAGTCCATATCTCGGAAACTATAAGAGATAATGCAATTTGGCAAACGGCAATGTAATTAGCATGCCGAATATTACTTGGAATGTGAATTGGAACGAAATCGCCAATAGATAAGACCATTTTACAATTTGGGCCCAAGTTAGAAGCGGAGCCTAAGGTGTAAATTATCGATAGTCCATATCACGGAAACTATAAGAGATAATGCAATTTGGCAACAGGCAATGTAATTAGCATGCCGAATATTACTTGGAATGTGAATTGGAACGAAATCGCCAAAAGATAAGACCATTTTACAATTTGGGCCCAAGTTAGAAGCAGAGCCTATGGTGTAAATTATCGATAGTCCATATCTCGGAAACTATAAGAGATAATGCAATTTGGCAACCGGCAATGTAATTAGCATGCCGAATATTACTTGGAGTGTGAATTGGAACGAAATCGCCAATAGATAAGACCATTTTACAATTTGGGCCCAAGTTAGAAGCAGAGCCTAAGGTGTAAATTATCGATAGTCCATATCTCGGAAACTATAAGAGATAATGCAATTTGGCAACCGGCAATGTAATTAGCATGACGAATATTACTTGGAATGTGAATTGGAACGAAATCGCCAATAGATAAGACCATTTTACAATTTGGGCCCAAGTTAGAAGCAGAGCCTAAGGTGTAAATTATCGATAGTCCATATCTCGGAAACTATAAGAGATAATGCAATTTGGCAACCGGCAATGTAATTAGCATGCCGAATATTACTTGGAATGTGAATTGGAACGAAATCGCCAATAGATAAGACCATTTTACAATTTGGGCCCAAGTTAGAAGCAGAGCCTAAGGTGTAAATTATTGATAGTCCATATCTCGGAAACTATAAGAGATAATGCAATTTCGCAACCGGCAATGTAATTAGCATGCCGAATATTACTTGGAGTGTGAATTGGAACGAAATCGCACAATAGATAAGACCATTTTACAATTTGGGCCCAAGTTAGAAGCAGAGCCTAAGGTGTAAATTATCGCTAGTCCATATCTCGGAAACTATAAGAGATAATGCAATTTGGCAACCGGCAATGTAATTAGCATGCCGAATATTACTTGGAATGTGAATTGGAACGAAATCGCCAATAGATAAGACCATTTTACAATTTGGGCCCAAATTAGAAGCAGAGCCTAAGGTGTAAATTATCGATAGTCCATATCTCGGAAACTATAAGAGATAATGCAATTTGGCAACCGGCAATATAATTAGCATGCCGAATATTACTTGGAATGTGAATTGGAACGAAATCGCCAATAGATAAGACCATTTTACAATTTGGGCCCAAGTTAGAAGCAGAGCCTAAGGTGTAAATTATCGATAGTCCATATCTCGGAAACTATAAGAGATAATGCAATTTGGCAACCGGCAATGTAATTAGCATGCCGAATATTACTTGGAATGTGAATTGGAACGAAATCGCCAATAGATAAGACCATTTTACAATTTGGGCCCAAGTTAGAAGCAGAGCCTAAGGTGTAAATTATCGATAGTCCATATCTCGGAAACTATAAGAGATAATGCAATTTGGCAACCGGCAATGTAATTAGCATGCCGAATATTACTTGGAATGTGAATTGGAACAAAATCGCCAATAGATAAGACCATTTTACAATTTGGGCCCAAGTTAGAAGCAGAGCCTAAGGTGTAAATTATTGATAGTCCATATCTCGGAAACTATAAGAGATAATGCAATTTCGCAACCGGCAATGTAATTAGCATGTCGAATATCACTTGGAATATGAATTGGGACGAAATCGCCAATAGATAAGACCATTTTACAATTTGGGCCCAAGTTAGAAGCAGAGCCTTAGGTGTAAATTATCGATAGTCCATATCTCGGAAACTATAAGAGATAATGCAATTTGGCAACCGGCAATGTAATTAGCATGCCGAATATTACTTGGAATGTGAATTGGAACGAAATCGTCAATAGATAAGACCATTTTACAATTTGGGCCCAAGTTAGAAGCAGAGCCTAAGGTGTAAATTATCGATAGTCCATATCTCGGAAACTATAAGAGATAATGCAATTTGGCAACCGGCAATGTAATTAGCATGCCGAATATTACTTGGAATGTGAATTGGAACGAAATCGCCAATAGATAAGACCATTTTACAATTTGGGCCCAAGTTAGAAGCAGAGCCTAAGGTGTAAATTATTGATAGTCCATATCTCGGAAACTATAAGAGATAATGCAATTTCGCAACCGGCAATGTAATTAGCATGCCGAATAATACTTGGAGTGTGAATTGGAACGAAATCGCCAATAGGTAAGACCATTTTACAATTTGGGCCCAAGTTAGAAGCAGAGCCTAAGGTGTAAATTATCGATAGTCCATATCTCGGAAACTATAAGAGATAATGCAATTTGGCAACCGGCAATGTAATTAGCATGCCGAATATTACTTGGAATGTGAATTGGAACGAAATCGCCAATAGATAAGACCATTTTACAATTTGGGCCCAAGTTAGAAGCAAAGCCTAAGGTGTAAATTATCGATAGTCCATATCTCGGAAACTATAAGAGATAATGCAATTTGGCAACCGGCAATGTAATTAGCATGCCGAATATTACTTGGAATGTGAATTGGAACGAAATCGCCAATAGATAAGACCATTTTACAATTTGGGCCCAAGTTAGAAGCAGAGCCTAAGGTGTAAATTATCGATAGTCCATATCTCGGAAACTATAAGAGATAATGCAATTTGGCAACCGGCAATGTAATTAGCATGCCGAATATTACTTGGAATGTGAATTGCAACGAAATCGCCAATAGATAAGACAATTTTACAATTTGGGCCCAAGTTAGAAGCAGAGCCTAAGGTGTAAATTATCGATAGTCCATATCTCGGAAACTATAAGAGATAATGCAATTTGGCAACCGGCAATGTAATTAGCATGCCGAATATTACTTGGAATGTGAATTGGAACGAAATCGCCAATAGATAAGACCATTTTACAATTTGGGCCCAAGTTAGAAGCAGAGCCTAAGGTGTAAATTATCGATAGTCCATATCTCGGAAACTATAAGAGATAATGCAATTTCGCAACCGGCAATGTAATTAGCATGCCGAATATTACTTGGAATGTGAATTGGAACGAAATCGCCAATAGATAAGACCATTTTACAATTTGGGCCCAAGTTAGAAGCAGAGCCTAAGGTGTAAATTATCGATAGTCCATATCTCGGAAACTATAAGAGATAATGCAATTTGGCAACCGGCAATGTAATTAGCATGCCGAATATTACTTGGAATGTGAATTGGAACGAAATCGCCAATAGGTAAGACCATTTTACAATTTGGGCCCAAGTTAGAAGCAGAGCCTAAGGTGTAAATTATCGATAGTCCATATCTCGGAAACTATAAGAGATAATGCAATTTGGCAACCGGCAATGTAATTAGCATGCCGAATATTACTTGGAGTGTGAATTGGAACGAAATCGCCAATAGATAAGACCATTTTACAATTTGGGCCCAAGTTAGAAGCAGAGCCTAAGGTGTAAATTATCGATAGTCCATATCTCGGAAACTATAAGAGATAAGCAATTTGGCAACCGGCAATGTAATTAGCATGCCGAATATTACTTGGAATGTGAATTGGAACGAAATCGCCAATAGATAAGACCATTTTACAATTTGGGCCCAAGTTAGAAGCAGAGCCTAAGGTGTAAATTATCGATAGTCCATATCTCGGAAACTATAAGAGATAATGCAATTTGGCACCGGCAATATAATTAGCATGCCGAATATTACTTGGAATGTGAATTGGAACGAAATCGCCAATAGATAAGACCATTTTACAATTTGGGCCCAAGTTAGAAGCAGAGCCTAAGGTGTAAATTATTGATAGTCCATATCTCGGAAACTATAAGAGATAATGCAATTTCGCAACCGGCAATGTAATTAGCTTGCCGAATATTACTTGGAGTGTGAATTGGAACGAAATCGCCAATAGATAAGACCATTTTACAATTTGGGCCCAAGTTAGAAGCAGAGTCTAAGGTGTAAATTATCGATAGTCCATATCTCGGAAACTATAAGAGATAATGCAATTTGGCAACCGGCAATGTAATTAGCATGCCGAATATTACTTGGAATGTGAATTGGAACGAAATCGCCAATAGATAAGACCATTTTACAATTTGGGCCCAAATTAGAAGCAGAGCCTAAGGTGTAAATTATCGATAGTCCATATCTCGGAAACTATAATAGATAATGCAATTTGGCAACCGACAATTTAATTAGCATGCCGAATATTACTTGGAATGTGAATTGGAACGAAATCGCCAATAGATAAGACCATTTTACAATTTGGGCCCAAGTTAGAAGCAGAGCCTAATGTGTAAATTATCGATAGTCCATATCTCGGAAACTATAAGAGATAATGCAATTTGGCAACCGGCAATGTAATTAGCATGCCGAATATTACTTGGAATGTGAATTGGAACGAAATCGCCAATAGATAAGACCATTTTACAATTTGGGCCCAAGTTAGAAGCAGAGCCTAAGGTGTAAATTATCGATAGTCCATATCTCGGAAACTATAAGAGATAATGCAATTTGGCAACCGGCAATGTAATTAGCATGCCGAATATTACTTGGAATGTGAATTGGAACGAAATCGCCAATAGATAAGACCATTTTACAATTTGGGCCCAAGTTAGAAGCAGAGCCTAAGGTGTAAATTATTGATAGTCCATATCTCGGAAACTATAAGAGATAATGCAATTTCGCAACCGGCAATGTAATTAGCATACCGAATATCACTTGGAATATGAATTGGGACGAAATCGCCAATAGATAAGACCATTTTACAATTTGGGCCCAAGTTAGAAGCAGAGCCTAAGGTGTAAATTATCGATAGTCCATATCTCGGAAACTATAAGAGATAATGCAATTTGGCAACCGGCAATGTAATTAGCATGCCGAATATTACTTGGAATGTGAATTGGAACGAAATCGCCAATAGATAAGACCATTTTACAATTTGGGCCCAAGTTAGAAGCAGAGCCTAAGGTGTAAATTATCGATAGTCCATATCTCGGAAACTATAAGAGATAATGCAATTTGGCAACCGGCAATGTAATTAGCATGCCGAATATTACTTGGAATGTGAATTGGAACGAAATCGCCAATAGATAAGACCATTTTACAATTTGGGCCCAAGTTAGAAGCAGAGCCTAAGGTGTAAATTATTGATAGTCCATATCTCGGAAACTATAAGAGATAATGCAATTTCGCAACCGGCAATGTAATTAGCATGCCGAATATTACTTGGAGTGTGAATTGGAACGAAATCGCCAATAGGTAAGACCATTTTACAATTTGGGCCCAAGTTAGAAGCAGAGCCTAAGGTGTAAATTATCGATAGTCTATATCTCGGAAACTATAAGAGATAATGCAATTTGGCAACCGGCAATGTAATTAGCATGCCGAATATTACTTGGAATGTGAATTGCAACGAAATCGCCAATAGATAAGACAATTTTACAATTTGGGCCCAAGTTAGAAGCAGAGCCTAAGGTGTAAATTATCGATAGTCCATATCTCGGAAACTATAAGAGATAATGCAATTTGGCAACCGGCAATGTAATTAGCATGCCGAATATTACTTGGAATGTGAATTGGAACGAAATCGCCAATAGATAAGACCATTTTACAATTTGGGCCCAAGTTAGAAGCAGAGCCTAAGGTGTAAATTATCAATAGTCCATATCTCGGAAACTATAAGAGATAATGCAATTTCGCAACCGGCAATGTAATTAGCATGCCGAATATCACTTGGAATGTGAATTGGGACGAAATCGCCAATAGATAAGACCATTTTACAATTTGGGCCCAAGTTAGAAGCAGAGCCTAAGGTGTAAATTATCGATAGTCCGTATCTCGGAAACTATAAGAGATAATGCAATTTGGCAACCGGCAATGTAATTAGCATGCCGAATATTACTTGGAATGTGAATTGGAACGAAATCGCCAATAGATAAGACCATTTTACAATTTGGGCCCAAGTTAGAAGCAGAGCCTAAGGTGTAAATTATCGATAGTCCATATCTCGGAAACTATAAGAGATAATGCAATTTGGCAATCGGCAATGTAATTAGCATGCCGAATATTACTTGGAATGTGAATTGGAACGAAATCGCCAATAGGTAAGACCATTTTACAATTTGGGCCCAAGTTAGAAGCAGAGCCTAAGGTGTAAATTATCGATAGTCCATATCTCGGAAACTATAAGAGATAATTCAATTTGGCAACCGGCAATGTAATTAGCATGCCGAATATTACTTGGAATGTGAATTGGAACGAAATCGCCAATAGATAAGACCATTTTACAATTTGGGCCCAAGTTAGAAGCAGAGCCTAAGGTGTAAATTATCGATAGTCCATATCTCGGAAACTATAAGAGATAATGCAATTTGGCAACCGGCAATGTAATTAGCATGCCGAATATTACTTGGAATGTGAATTGGAACGAAATCGCCAATAGATAAGACCATTTTACAATTTGGGAGCAAGTTAGAAGCAGAGCCTAAGGTGTAAATTATCGATAGTCCATATCTCGGAAACTATAAGAGATAATGCAATTTGGTAACCGGCAATGAAATTAGCATGCCGAATATTACTTGGAATGTGAATTGGAACGAAATCGCCAATAGATAAGACCATTTTACAATTTGGGCCCAAGTTAGGAGCAGAGCCTATGGTGTAAATTATCGATAGTCCTTATCTCGGAAACTATAAGAGATAATGCAATTTGGCAACCGGCAATGTAATTAGCATGCCGAATATTACTTGGAATGTGAATTGGAACGAAATCGCCAATAGATAAGACCATTTTACAATTTGGGCCCAAGTTAGAAGCAGAGCCTAAGGTGTAAATTATCGATAGTCAATATCTCAGAAACTATAAGAGATAATGCAATTTGGCAACCGGCAATGTAATTAGCATGCCGAATATTACTTGGAATGTGAATTGGAACGAAATCGCCAATAGATAAGACCATTTTACAATTTGGGCCCAAGTTAGTAGCAGAGCCTAAGGTGTAAATTATCGATAGTCCATATCTCGGAAACTATAAGAGATAATGCAATTTCGCAACCGGCAATGTAATTAGCATGCCGAATATCACTTGGAATGTGAATTGGGACGAAATCGCCAATAGATAAGACCATTTTACAATTTGGGCCCAAGTTAGAAGCAGAGATTAAGGTGTAAATTATCGATAGTCCATATCTCGGAAACTATAAGAGATAATGCAATCTGGCAACCGGCAATGTAATTAGCATGCCGAATATTACTTGGAATGTGAATTGGAACGAAATCGCCAAAAGATAAGACCATTTTACAATTTGGGCCCTAGTTAGAAGCAGAGCCTAAGGTGTAAATTATCGATAGTCCATATCTCGGAAACTATAAGAGATAATGCAATTTGGCAACCGGCAATGTAATTAGCATGCCGAATATTACTTGGAATGTGAATTGGAACGAAATCGCCAATAGATAATACCATTTTACAATTTGGGCCCAAGTTAGAAGCAGAGCCTAAGGTGTAAATTATCGATAGTCCATATCTCGGAAACTATAAGAGATAATGCAATTTGGCAACCGGCAATGTAATTAGCATGCCGAATATTACTTGGAATGTGAATTGGAACGAAATCGCCAATAGATAAGACCATTTTACAATTTGGGCCCAAGTTAGAAGCAGAGCCTAAGGTGTAAATTATTGATAGTCCATATCTCGGAAACTATAAGAGATAATGCAATTTCGCAACCGGCAATGTAATTAGCATGCCGAATATTACTTGGAGTGTGAATTGGAACGAAATCGCCAATAGGTAAGACCATTTTACAATTTGGGCCCAAGTTAGAAGCAGAGCCTAAGGTGTAAATTATCGATAGTCCATATCTCGGAAACTATAAGAGATAATGCAATTTGGCAACCGGCAATGTAATTAGCATGCCGAATATTACTTGGAATGTGAATTGGAACGAAATCGCCAATAGATAAGACCATTTTACAATTTGGGCCCAAGTTAGAAGCAGAGCCTAAGGTGTAAATTATCGATAGTCCATATCTCGGAAACTATAAGAGATAATGCAATTTGGCAACCGGCTATGTAATTAGCATGCCGAATATTACTTGGAATGTGAATTGGAACGAAATCGCCAATAGATAAGACCATTTTACAATTTGGGCCCAAGTTAGAAGCAGAGCCTAAGGTGTAAATTATCGATAGTCCATATCTCGGAAACTATAAGAGATAATGCAATTTGGCAACCGGCAATGTAATTAGCATGCCGAATATTACTTGGAATGTGAATTGGAACGAAATCGCCAATAGGTAAGACCATTTTACAATTTGGGCCCAAGTTAGAAGCAGAGCCTAAGGTGTAAATTATCGATAGTCCATATCTCGGAAACTATAAGAGATAATGCAATTTGGCAACCGGCAATGTAATTAGCATGCCGAATATTACTTGGAGTGTGAATTGGAACGAAATCGCCAATAGATAAGACCATTTTACAATTTGGGCCCAAGTTAGAAGCAGAGCCTAAGGTGTAAATTATCGATAGTCCATATCTCGGAAACTATAAGAGATAAGCAATTTGGCAACCGGCAATGTAATTAGCATGCCGAATATTACTTGGAATGTGAATTGGAACGAAATCGCCAATAGATAAGACCATTTTACAATTTGGGCCCAAGTTAGAAGCAGAGCCTAAGGTGTAAATTATCGATAGTCCATATCTCGGAAACTATAAGAGATAATGCAATTTGGCACCGGCAATATAATTAGCATGCCGAATATTACTTGGAATGTGAATTGGAACGAAATCGCCAATAGATAAGACCATTTTACAATTTGGGCCCAAGTTAGAAGCAGAGCCTAAGGTGTAAATTATTGATAGTCCATATCTCGGAAACTATAAGAGATAATGCAATTTCGCAACCGGCAATGTAATTAGCTTGCCGAATATTACTTGGAGTGTGAATTGGAACGAAATCGCCAATAGATAAGACCATTTTACAATTTGGGCCCAAGTTAGAAGCAGAGTCTAAGGTGTAAATTATCGATAGTCCATATCTCGGAAACTATAAGAGATAATGCAATTTGGCAACCGGCAATGTAATTAGCATGCCGAATATTACTTGGAATGTGAATTGGAACGAAATCGCCAATAGATAAGACCATTTTACAATTTGGGCCCAAATTAGAAGCAGAGCCTAAGGTGTAAATTATCGATAGTCCATATCTCGGAAACTATAATAGATAATGCAATTTGGCAACCGACAATTTAATTAGCATGCCGAATATTACTTGGAATGTGAATTGGAACGAAATCGCCAATAGATAAGACCATTTTACAATTTGGGCCCAAGTTAGAAGCAGAGCCTAATGTGTAAATTATCGATAGTCCATATCTCGGAAACTATAAGAGATAATGCAATTTGGCAACCGGCAATGTAATTAGCATGCCGAATATTACTTGGAATGTGAATTGGAACGAAATCGCCAATAGATAAGACCATTTTACAATTTGGGCCCAAGTTAGAAGCAGAGCCTAAGGTGTAAATTATCGATAGTCCATATCTCGGAAACTATAAGAGATAATGCAATTTGGCAACCGGCAATGTAATTAGCATGCCGAATATTACTTGGAATGTGAATTGGAACGAAATCGCCAATAGATAAGACCATTTTACAATTTGGGCCCAAGTTAGAAGCAGAGCCTAAGGTGTAAATTATTGATAGTCCATATCTCGGAAACTATAAGAGATAATGCAATTTCGCAACCGGCAATGTAATTAGCATACCGAATATCACTTGGAATATGAATTGGGACGAAATCGCCAATAGATAAGACCATTTTACAATTTGGGCCCAAGTTAGAAGCAGAGCCTAAGGTGTAAATTATCGATAGTCCATATCTCGGAAACTATAAGAGATAATGCAATTTGGCAACCGGCAATGTAATTAGCATGCCGAATATTACTTGGAATGTGAATTGGAACGAAATCGCCAATAGATAAGACCATTTTACAATTTGGGCCCAAGTTAGAAGCAGAGCCTAAGGTGTAAATTATCGATAGTCCATATCTCGGAAACTATAAGAGATAATGCAATTTGGCAACCGGCAATGTAATTAGCATGCCGAATATTACTTGGAATGTGAATTGGAACGAAATCGCCAATAGATAAGACCATTTTACAATTTGGGCCCAAGTTAGAAGCAGAGCCTAAGGTGTAAATTATTGATAGTCCATATCTCGGAAACTATAAGAGATAATGCAATTTCGCAACCGGCAATGTAATTAGCATGCCGAATATTACTTGGAGTGTGAATTGGAACGAAATCGCCAATAGGTAAGACCATTTTACAATTTGGGCCCAAGTTAGAAGCAGAGCCTAAGGTGTAAATTATCGATAGTCTATATCTCGGAAACTATAAGAGATAATGCAATTTGGCAACCGGCAATGTAATTAGCATGCCGAATATTACTTGGAATGTGAATTGCAACGAAATCGCCAATAGATAAGACAATTTTACAATTTGGGCCCAAGTTAGAAGCAGAGCCTAAGGTGTAAATTATCGATAGTCCATATCTCGGAAACTATAAGAGATAATGCAATTTGGCAACCGGCAATGTAATTAGCATGCCGAATATTACTTGGAATGTGAATTGGAACGAAATCGCCAATAGATAAGACCATTTTACAATTTGGGCCCAAGTTAGAAGCAGAGCCTAAGGTGTAAATTATCAATAGTCCATATCTCGGAAACTATAAGAGATAATGCAATTTCGCAACCGGCAATGTAATTAGCATGCCGAATATCACTTGGAATGTGAATTGGGACGAAATCGCCAATAGATAAGACCATTTTACAATTTGGGCCCAAGTTAGAAGCAGAGCCTAAGGTGTAAATTATCGATAGTCCGTATCTCGGAAACTATAAGAGATAATGCAATTTGGCAACCGGCAATGTAATTAGCATGCCGAATATTACTTGGAATGTGAATTGGAACGAAATCGCCAATAGATAAGACCATTTTACAATTTGGGCCCAAGTTAGAAGCAGAGCCTAAGGTGTAAATTATCGATAGTCCATATCTCGGAAACTATAAGAGATAATGCAATTTGGCAATCGGCAATGTAATTAGCATGCCGAATATTACTTGGAATGTGAATTGGAACGAAATCGCCAATAGGTAAGACCATTTTACAATTTGGGCCCAAGTTAGAAGCAGAGCCTAAGGTGTAAATTATCGATAGTCCATATCTCGGAAACTATAAGAGATAATTCAATTTGGCAACCGGCAATGTAATTAGCATGCCGAATATTACTTGGAATGTGAATTGGAACGAAATCGCCAATAGATAAGACCATTTTACAATTTGGGCCCAAGTTAGAAGCAGAGCCTAAGGTGTAAATTATCGATAGTCCATATCTCGGAAACTATAAGAGATAATGCAATTTGGCAACCGGCAATGTAATTAGCATGCCGAATATTACTTGGAATGTGAATTGGAACGAAATCGCCAATAGATAAGACCATTTTACAATTTGGGAGCAAGTTAGAAGCAGAGCCTAAGGTGTAAATTATCGATAGTCCATATCTCGGAAACTATAAGAGATAATGCAATTTGGTAACCGGCAATGAAATTAGCATGCCGAATATTACTTGGAATGTGAATTGGAACGAAATCGCCAATAGATAAGACCATTTTACAATTTGGGCCCAAGTTAGGAGCAGAGCCTATGGTGTAAATTATCGATAGTCCTTATCTCGGAAACTATAAGAGATAATGCAATTTGGCAACCGGCAATGTAATTAGCATGCCGAATATTACTTGGAATGTGAATTGGAACGAAATCGCCAATAGATAAGACCATTTTACAATTTGGGCCCAAGTTAGAAGCAGAGCCTAAGGTGTAAATTATCGATAGTCAATATCTCAGAAACTATAAGAGATAATGCAATTTGGCAACCGGCAATGTAATTAGCATGCCGAATATTACTTGGAATGTGAATTGGAACGAAATCGCCAATAGATAAGACCATTTTACAATTTGGGCCCAAGTTAGTAGCAGAGCCTAAGGTGTAAATTATCGATAGTCCATATCTCGGAAACTATAAGAGATAATGCAATTTCGCAACCGGCAATGTAATTAGCATGCCGAATATCACTTGGAATGTGAATTGGGACGAAATCGCCAATAGATAAGACCATTTTACAATTTGGGCCCAAGTTAGAAGCAGAGATTAAGGTGTAAATTATCGATAGTCCATATCTCGGAAACTATAAGAGATAATGCAATCTGGCAACCGGCAATGTAATTAGCATGCCGAATATTACTTGGAATGTGAATTGGAACGAAATCGCCAAAAGATAAGACCATTTTACAATTTGGGCCCTAGTTAGAAGCAGAGCCTAAGGTGTAAATTATCGATAGTCCATATCTCGGAAACTATAAGAGATAATGCAATTTGGCAACCGGCAATGTAATTAGCATGCCGAATATTACTTGGAATGTGAATTGGAACGAAATCGCCAATAGATAATACCATTTTACAATTTGGGCCCAAGTTAGAAGCAGAGCCTAAGGTGTAAATTATCGATAGTCCATATCTCGGAAACTATAAGAGATAATGCAATTTGGCAACCGGCAATGTAATTAGCATGCCGAATATTACTTGGAATGTGAATTGGAACGAAATCGCCAATAGATAAGACCATTTTACAATTTGGGCCCAAGTTAGAAGCAGAGCCTAAGGTGTAAATTATTGATAGTCCATATCTCGGAAACTATAAGAGATAATGCAATTTCGCAACCGGCAATGTAATTAGCATGCCGAATATTACTTGGAGTGTGAATTGGAACGAAATCGCCAATAGGTAAGACCATTTTACAATTTGGGCCCAAGTTAGAAGCAGAGCCTAAGGTGTAAATTATCGATAGTCCATATCTCGGAAACTATAAGAGATAATGCAATTTGGCAACCGGCAATGTAATTAGCATGCCGAATATTACTTGGAATGTGAATTGGAACGAAATCGCCAATAGATAAGACCATTTTACAATTTGGGCCCAAGTTAGAAGCAGAGCCTAAGGTGTAAATTATCGATAGTCCATATCTCGGAAACTATAAGAGATAATGCAATTTGGCAACCGGCTATGTAATTAGCATGCCGAATATTACTTGGAATGTGAATTGGAACGAAATCGCCAATAGATAAGACCATTTTACAATTTGGGCCCAAGTTAGAAGCAGAGCCTAAGGTGTAAATTATCGATAGTCCATATCTCGGAAACTATAAGAGATAATGCAATTTGGCAACCGGCAATGTAATTAGCATGCCGAATATTACTTGGAATGTGAATTGGAACGAAATCGCCAATAGATAAGACCATTTTACAATTTGGGAGCAAGTTAGAAGCAGAGCCTAAGGTGTAAATTATCGATAGTCCATATCTCGGAAACTATAAGAGATAATGCAATTTGGTAACCGGCAATGTAATTAGCATGCCGAATATTACTTGGAATGTGAATTGGAACGAAATCGCCAATAGATAAGACCATTTTACAATTTGGGCCCAAGTTAGAAGCAGAGCCTATGGTGTAAATTATCGATAGTCCTTATCTCGGAAACTATAAGAGATAATGCAATTTGGCAACCGGCAATGTAATTAGCATGCCGAATATTACTTGGAATGTGAATTGGAACGAAATCGCCAATAGATAAGACCATTTTACAATTTGGGCCCAAGTTAGAAGCAGAGCCTAAGGTGTAAATTATCGATAGTCCATATCTCAGAAACTATAAGAGATAATGCAATTTGGCAACCGGCAATGTAATTAGCATGCCGAATATTACTTGGAATGTGAATTGGAACGAAATCGCCAATAGATAAGACCATTTTACAATTTGGGCCCAAGTTAGTAGCAGAGCCTAAGGTGTAAATTATCGATAGTCCATATCTCGGAAACTATAAGAGATAATGCAATTTCGCAACCGGCAATGTAATTAGCATGCCGAATATCACTTGGAATGTGAATTGGGACGAAATCGCCAATAGATAAGACCATTTTACAATTTGGGCCCAAGTTAGAAGCAGAGATTAAGGTGTAAATTATCGATAGTCCATATCTCGGAAACTATAAGAGATAATGCAATTTGGCAACCGGCAATGTAATTAGCATGCCGAATATTACTTGGAATGTGAATTGGAACGAAATCGCCAAAAGATAAGACCATTTTACAATTTGGGCCCTAGTTAGAAGCAGAGCCTAAGGTGTAAATTATCGATAGTCCATATCTCGGAAACTATAAGAGATAATGCAATTTGGCAACCGGCAATGTAATTAGCATGCCGAATATTACTTGGAATGTGAATTGGAACGAAATCGCCAATAGATAAGACCATTTTACAATTTGGGCCCAAGTTAGAAGCAGAGCCTAAGGTGTAAATTATCGATAGTCCACATCTCGGAAACTATAAGAGATAATGCAATTTGGCAACCGGCAATGTAATTAGCATGCCGAATATCACTTGGAATGTGAATTGGAACGAAATCGCCAATAGATAAGACCATTATACAATTTGGGCCCAAGTTAGAAGCAGAGCCTAAGGTGTAAATTATTGATAGTCCATATCTCGGAAACTATAAGAGATAATGCAATTTCGCAACCGGCAATGTAATTAGCATGCCGAATATTACTTGGAGTGTGAATTCGAACGAAATCGCCAATAGGTAAGACCATTTTACAATTTGGGCCCAAGTTAGAAGCAGAGCCTAAGGTGTAAATTATCGATAGTCCATATCTCGGAAACTATAAGAGATAATGCAATTTGGCAACCGGCAATGTAATTAGCATGCCGAATATTACTTGGAATGTGAATTGGAACGAAATCGCCAATAGATAAGACCATTTTACAATTTGGGCCCAAGTTAGAAGCAGAGCCTAAGATGTAAATTATCGATAGTCCATATCTCGGAAACTATAAGAGATAATGCAATTTGGCAACCGGCTATGTAATTAGCATGCCGAATATTACTTGGAATGTGAATTGGAACGAAATCGCCAATAGATAAGACCATTTTACAATTTGGGCCCAAGTTAGAAGCAGAGCCTAAGGTGTAAATTATCGATAGTCCATATCTCGGAAACTATAAGAGATAATTCAATTTGGCAACCGGCAATGTAATTAGCATGCCGAATATTACTTGGAATGTGAATTGGAACGAAATCGCCAATAGATAAGACCATTTTACAATTTGGGCCCAAGTTAGAAGCAGAGCCTAAGGTGTAAATTATCGATAGTCCATATCTCGGAAACTATAAGAGATAATGCAATTTGGCAACCGGCAATGTAATTAGCATGCCGAATATTACTTGGAATGTGAATTGGAACGAAATCGCCAATAGATAAGACCATTTTACAATTTGGGCCCAAGTTAGAAGCAGAGCCTAAGGTGTAAATTATCGATAGTCCATATCTCGGAAACTATAAGAGATAATGCAATTTGGCAACCGGCAATGTAATTAGCATGCCGAATATTACTTGGAATGTGAATTGGAACGAAATCGCCAATAGATAAGACCATTTTACAATTTGGGAGCAAGTTAGAAGCAGAGCCTAAGGTGTAAATTATCGATAGTCCATATCTCGGAAACTATAAGAGATAATGCAATTTGGTAACCGGCAATGTAATTAGCATGCCGAATATTACTTGGAATGTGAATTGGAACGAAATCGCCAATAGATAAGACCATTTTACAATTTGGGCCCAAGTTAGAAGCAGAGCCTATGGTGTAAATTATCGATAGTCCTTATCTCGGAAACTATAAGAGATAATGCAATTTGGCAACCGGCAATGTAATTAGCATGCCGAATATTACGTGGAATGTGAATTGGAACGAAATCGCCAATAGATAAGACCATTTTACAATTTGGGCCCAAGTTAGAAGCAGAGCCTAAGGTGTAAATTATCGATAGTCCATATCTCAGAAACTATAAGAGATAATGCAATTTGGTAACCGGCAATGTAATTAGCATGCCGAATATTACTTGGAATGTGAATTGGAACGAAATCGCCAATAGATAAGACCATTTTACAATTTGGGCCCAAGTTAGTAGCAGAGCCTAAGGTGTAAATTATCGATAGTCCATATCTCGGAAACTATAAGAGATAATGCAATTTCGCAACCGGCAATGTAATTAGCATGCCGAATATCACTTGGAATGTGAATTGGGACGAAATCGCCAATAGATAAGACCATTTTACAATTTGGGCCCAAGTTAGAAGCAGAGATTAAGGTGTAAATTATCGATAGTCCATATCTCGGAAACTATAAGAGATAATGCAATTTGGCAACCGGCAATGTAATTAGCATGCCGAATATTACTTGGAATGTGAATTGGAACGAAATCGCCAAAAGATAAGACCATTTTACAATTTGGGCCCTAGTTAGAAGCAGAGCCTAAGGTGTAAATTATCGATAGTCCATATCTCGGAAACTATAAGAGATAATGCAATTTGGCAACCGGCAATGTAATTAGCATGCCGAATATTACTTGGAATGTGAATTGGAACGAAATCGCCAATAGATAAGACCATTTTACAATTTGGGCCCAAGTTAGAAGCAGAGCCTAAGGTGTAAATTATCGATAGTCCATATCTCAGAAACTATAAGAGATAATGCAATTTGGCAACCGGCAATGTAATTAGCATGCCGAATATTACTTGGAATGTGAATTGGAACGAAATCGCCAATAGATAAGACCATTTTACAATTTGGGCCCAAGTTAGTAGCAGAGCCTAAGGTGTAAATTATCGATAGTCCATATCTCGGAAACTATAAGAGATAATGCAATTTCGCAACCGGCAATGTAATTAGCATGCCGAATATCACTTGGAATGTGAATTGGGACGAAATCGCCAATAGATAAGACCATTTTACAATTTGGGCCCAAGTTAGAAGCAGAGATTAAGGTGTAAATTATCGATAGTCCATATCTCGGAAACTATAAGAGATAATGCAATTTGGCAACCGGCAATGTAATTAGCATGCCGAATATTACTTGGAATGTGAATTGGAACGAAATCGCCAAAAGATAAGACCATTTTACAATTTGGGCCCTAGTTAGAAGCAGAGCCTAAGGTGTAAATTATCGATAGTCCATATCTCGGAAACTATAAGAGATAATGCAATTTCGCAACCGGCAATGTAATTAGCATGCCGAATATCACTTGGAATGTGAATTGGGACGAAATCGCCAATAGATAAGACCATTTTACAATTTGGGCCCAAGTTAGAAGCAGAGATTAAGGTGTAAATTATCGATAGTCCATATCTCGGAAACTATAAGAGATAATGCAATTTGGCAACCGGCAATGTAATTAGCATGCCGAATATTACTTGGAATGTGAATTGGAACGAAATCGCCAAAAGATAAGACCATTTTACAATTTGGGCCCTAGTTAGAAGCAGAGCCTAAGGTGTAAATTATCGATAGTCCATATCTCGGAAACTATAAGAGATAATGCAATTTGGCAACCGGCAATGTAATTAGCATGCCGAATATTACTTGGAATGTGAATTGGAACGAAATCGCCAATAGATAAGACCATTTTACAATTTGGGCCCAAGTTAGAAGCAGAGCCTAAGGTGTAAATTATCGATAGTCCATATCTCAGAAACTATAAGAGATAATGCAATTTGGCAACCGGCAATGTAATTAGCATGCCGAATATTACTTGGAATGTGAATTGGAACGAAATCGCCAATAGATAAGACCATTTTACAATTTGGGCCCAAGTTAGTAGCAGAGCCTAAGGTGTAAATTATCGATAGTCCATATCTCGGAAACTATAAGAGATAATGCAATTTCGCAACCGGCAATGTAATTAGCATGCCGAATATCACTTGGAATGTGAATTGGGACGAAATCGCCAATAGATAAGACCATTTTACAATTTGGGCCCAAGTTAGAAGCAGAGATTAAGGTGTAAATTATCGATAGTCCATATCTCGGAAACTATAAGAGATAATGCAATTTGGCAACCGGCAATGTAATTAGCATGCCGAATATTACTTGGAATGTGAATTGGAACGAAATCGCCAAAAGATAAGACCATTTTACAATTTGGGCCCTAGTTAGAAGCAGAGCCTAAGGTGTAAATTATCGATAGTCCATATCTCGGAAACTATAAGAGATAATGCAATTTGGCAACCGGCAATGTAATTAGCATGCCGAATATTACTTGGAATGTGAATTGGAACGAAATCGCCAATAGATAATACCATTTTACAATTTGGGCCCAAGTTAGAAGCAGAGCCTAAGGTGTAAATTATCGATAGTCCACATCTCGGAAACTATAAGAGATAATGCAATTTGGCAACCGGCAATGTAATTAGCATGCCGAATATCACTTGGAATGTGAATTGGAACGAAATCGCCAATAGATAAGACCATTTTACAATTTGGGCCCAAGTTAGAAGCAGAGCCTAAGGTGTAAATTATTGATAGTCCATATCTCGGAAACTATAAGAGATAATGCAATTTCGCAACCGGCAATGTAATTAGCATGCCGAATATTACTTGGAGTGTGAATTCGAACGAAATCGCCAATAGGTAAGACCATTTTACAATTTGGGCCCAAGTTAGAAGCAGAGCCTAAGGTGTAAATTATCGATAGTCCATATCTCGGAAACTATAAGAGATAATGCAATTTGGCAACCGGCAATGTAATTAGCATGCCGAATATTACTTGGAATGTGAATTGGAACGAAATCGCCAATAGATAAGACCATTTTACAATTTGGGCCCAAGTTAGAAGCAGAGCCTAAGATGTAAATTATCGATAGTCCATATCTCGGAAACTATAAGAGATAATGCAATTTGGCAACCGGCTATGTAATTAGCATGCCGAATATTACTTGGAATGTGAATTGGAACGAAATCGCCAATAGATAAGACCATTTTACAATTTGGGCCCAAGTTAGAAGCAGAGCCTAAGGTGTAAATTATCGATAGTCCATATCTCGGAAACTATAAGAGATAATTCAATTTGGCAACCGGCAATGTAATTAGCATGCCGAATATTACTTGGAATGTGAATTGGAACGAAATCGCCAATAGATAAGACCATTTTACAATTTGGGCCCAAGTTAGAAGCAGAGCCTAAGGTGTAAATTATCGATAGTCCATATCTCGGAAACTATAAGAGATAATGCAATTTGGCAACCGGCAATGTAATTAGCATGCCGAATATTACTTGGAATGTGAATTGGAACGAAATCGCCAATAGATAAGACCATTTTACAATTTGGGCCCAAGTTAGAAGCAGAGCCTAAGGTGTAAATTATCGATAGTCAATATCTCAGAAACTATAAGAGATAATGCAATTTGGCAACCGGCAATGTAATTAGCATGCCGAATATTACTTGGAATGTGAATTGGAACGAAATCGCCAATAGATAAGACCATTTTACAATTTGGGCCCAAGTTAGTAGCAGAGCCTAAGGTGTAAATTATCGATAGTCCATATCACGGAAACTATAAGAGATAATGCAATTTCGCAACCGGCAATGTAATTAGCATGCCGAATATCACTTGGAATGTGAATTGGGACGAAATCGCCAATAGATAAGACCATTTTACAATTTGGGCCCAAGTTAGAAGCAGAGATTAAGGTGTAAATTATCGATAGTCCATATCTCGGAAACTATAAGAGATAATGCAATTTGGCAACCGGCAATGTAATTAGCATGCCGAATATTACTTGGAATGTGAATTGGAACGAAATCGCCAAAAGATAAGACCATTTTACAATTTGGGCCCTAGTTAGAAGCAGAGCCTAAGGTGTAAATTATCGATAGTCCATATCTCGGAAACTATAAGAGATAATGCAATTTGGCAACCGGCAATGTAATTAGCATGCCGAATATTACTTGGAATGTGAATTGGAACGAAATCGCCAATAGATAATACCATTTTACAATTTGGGCCCAAGTTAGAAGCAGAGCCTAAGGTGTAAATTATCGATAGTCCATATCTCGGAAACTATAAGAGATAATGCAATTTGGCAACCGGCAGTGTAATTAGCATGCCGAATATTACTTGGAATGTGAATTGGAACGAAATCGCCAATAGATAAGACCATTTTACAATTTGGGCCCAAGTTAGAAGCAGAGCCTAAGGTGTAAATTATTGATAGTCCATATCTCGGAAACTATAAGAGATAATGCAATTTCGCAACCGGCAATGTAATTAGCATGCCGAATATTACTTGGAGTGTGAATTGGAACGAAATCGCCAATAGGTAAGACCATTTTACAATTTGGGCCCAAGTTAGAAGCAGAGCCTAAGGTGTAAATTATCGATAGTCCATATCTCGGAAACTATAAGAGATAATGCAATTTGGCAACCGGCAATGTAATTAGCATGCCGAATATTACTTGGAATGTGAATTGGAACGAAATCGCCAATAGATAAGACCATTTTACAATTTGGGCCCAAGTTAGAAGCAGAGCCTAAGGTGTAAATTATCGATAGTCCATATCTCGGAAACTATAAGATATAATGCAATTTGGCAACCGGCTATGTAATTAGCATGCCGAATATTACTTGGAATGTGAATTGGAACGAAATCGCCAATAGATAAGACCATTTTACAATTTGGGCCCAAGTTAGAAGCAGAGCCTAAGGTGTAAATTATCGATAGTCCATATCTCGGAAACTATAAGAGATAATGCAATTTGGCAACCGGCAATGTAATTAGCATGCCGAATATTACTTGGAATGTGAATTGGAACGAAATCGCCAATAGATAAGACCATTTTACAATTTGGGAGCAAGTTAGAAGCAGAGCCTAAGGTGTAAATTATCGATAGTCCATATCTCGGAAACTATAAGAGATAATGCAATTTGGTAACCGGCAATGTAATTAGCATGCCGAATATTACTTGGAATGTGAATTGGAACGAAATCGCCAATAGATAAGACCATTTTACAATTTGGGCCCAAGTTAGAAGCAGAGCCTATGGTGTAAATTATCGATAGTCCTTATCTCGGAAACTATAAGAGATAATGCAATTTGGCAACCGGCAATGTAATTAGCATGCCGAATATTACGTGGAATGTGAATTGGAACGAAATCGCCAATAGATAAGACCATTTTACAATTTGGGCCCAAGTTAGAAGCAGAGCCTAAGGTGTAAATTATCGATAGTCCATATCTCAGAAACTATAAGAGATAATGCAATTTGGCAACCGGCAATGTAATTAGCATGCCGAATATTACTTGGAATGTGAATTGGAACGAAATCGCCAATAGATAAGACCATTTTACAATTTGGGCCCAAGTTAGTAGCAGAGCCTAAGGTGTAAATTATCGATAGTCCATATCTCGGAAACTATAAGAGATAATGCAATTTCGCAACCGGCAATGTAATTAGCATGCCGAATATCACTTGGAATGTGAATTGGGACGAAATCGCCAATAGATAAGACCATTTTACAATTTGGGCCCAAGTTAGAAGCAGAGATTAAGGTGTAAATTATCGATAGTCCATATCTCGGAAACTATAAGAGATAATGCAATTTGGCAACCGGCAATGTAATTAGCATGCCGAATATTACTTGGAATGTGAATTGGAACGAAATCGCCAAAAGATAAGACCATTTTACAATTTGGGCCCCAGTTAGAAGCAGGGCCTAAGGTGTAAATTATCGATAGTCCATATCTCGGAAACTATAAGAGATAATGCAATTTGGCAACCGGCAATGTAATTAGCATGCCGAATATTACTTGGAATGTGAATTGGAACGAAATCGCCAATAGATAATACCATTTTACAATTTGGGCCCAAGTTAGAAGCAGAGCCTAAGGTGTAAATTATCGATAGTCCACATCTCGGAAACTATAAGAGATAATGCAATTTCGCAACCGGCAATGTAATTAGCATGCCGAATATTACTTGGAGTGTGAATTCGAACGAAATCGCCAATAGGTAAGACCATTTTACAATTTGGGCCCAAGTTAGAAGCAGAGCCTAAGGTGTAAATTATCGATAGTCCATATCTCGGAAACTATAAGAGATAATGCAATTTGGCAACCGGCAATGTAATTAGCATGCCGAATATTACTTGGAATGTGAATTGGAACGAAATCGCCAATAGATAAGACCATTTTACAATTTGGGCCCAAGTTAGAAGCAGAGCCTAAGGTGTAAATTATCGATAGTCCATATCTCGGAAACTATAAGAGATAATGCAATTTGGCAACCGGCAATGTAATTAGCATGCCGAATATTACTTGGAATGTGAATTGGAACGAAATCGCCAATAGATAAGACCATTTTACAATTTGGGAGCAAGTTAGAAGCAGAGCCTAAGGTGTAAATTATCGATAGTCCATATCTCGGAAACTATAAGAGATAATGCAATTTGGTAACCGGCAATGTAATTAGCATGCCGAATATTACTTGGAATGTGAATTGGAACGAAATCGCCAATAGATAAGACCATTTTACAATTTGGGCCCAAGTTAGAAGCAGAGCCTATGGTGTAAATTATCGATAGTCCTTATCTCGGAAACTATAAGAGATAATGCAATTTGGCAACCGGCAATGTAATTAGCATGCCGAATATTACGTGGAATGTGAATTGGAACGAAATCGCCAATAGATAAGACCATTTTACAATTTGGGCCCAAGTTAGAAGCAGAGCCTAAGGTGTAAATTATCGATAGTCCATATCTCAGAAACTATAAGAGATAATGCAATTTGGCAACCGGCAATGTAATTAGCATGCCGAATATTACTTGGAATGTGAATTGGAACGAAATCGCCAATAGATAAGACCATTTTACAATTTGGGCCCAAGTTAGTAGCAGAGCCTAAGGTGTAAATTATCGATAGTCCATATCTCGGAAACTATAAGAGATAATGCAATTTCGCAACCGGCAATGTAATTAGCATGCCGAATATCACTTGGAATGTGAATTGGGACGAAATCGCCAATAGATAAGACCATTTTACAATTTGGGCCCAAGTTAGAAGCAGAGATTAAGGTGTAAATTATCGATAGTCCATATCTCGGAAACTATAAGAGATAATGCAATTTGGCAACCGGCAATGTAATTAGCATGCCGAATATTACTTGGAATGTGAATTGGAACGAAATCGCCAAAAGATAAGACCATTTTACAATTTGGGCCCTAGTTAGAAGCAGAGCCTAAGGTGTAAATTATCGATAGTCCATATCTCGGAAACTATAAGAGATAATGCAATTTGGCAACCGGCAATGTAATTAGCATGCCGAATATTACTTGGAATGTGAATTGGAACGAAATCGCCAATAGATAAGACCATTTTACAATTTGGGCCCAAGTTAGAAGCAGAGCCTAAGGTGTAAATTATCGATAGTCCATATCTCAGAAACTATAAGAGATAATGCAATTTGGCAACCGGCAATGTAATTAGCATGCCGAATATTACTTGGAATGTGAATTGGAACGAAATCGCCAATAGATAAGACCATTTTACAATTTGGGCCCAAGTTAGTAGCAGAGCCTAAGGTGTAAATTATCGATAGTCCATATCTCGGAAACTATAAGAGATAATGCAATTTCGCAACCGGCAATGTAATTAGCATGCCGAATATCACTTGGAATGTGAATTGGGACGAAATCGCCAATAGATAAGACCATTTTACAATTTGGGCCCAAGTTAGAAGCAGAGATTAAGGTGTAAATTATCGATAGTCCATATCTCGGAAACTATAAGAGATAATGCAATTTGGCAACCGGCAATGTAATTAGCATGCCGAATATTACTTGGAATGTGAATTGGAACGAAATCGCCAAAAGATAAGACCATTTTACAATTTGGGCCCTAGTTAGAAGCAGAGCCTAAGGTGTAAATTATCGATAGTCCATATCTCGGAAACTATAAGAGATAATGCAATTTCGCAACCGGCAATGTAATTAGCATGCCGAATATCACTTGGAATGTGAATTGGGACGAAATCGCCAATAGATAAGACCATTTTACAATTTGGGCCCAAGTTAGAAGCAGAGATTAAGGTGTAAATTATCGATAGTCCATATCTCGGAAACTATAAGAGATAATGCAATTTGGCAACCGGCAATGTAATTAGCATGCCGAATATTACTTGGAATGTGAATTGGAACGAAATCGCCAAAAGATAAGACCATTTTACAATTTGGGCCCTAGTTAGAAGCAGAGCCTAAGGTGTAAATTATCGATAGTCCATATCTCGGAAACTATAAGAGATAATGCAATTTGGCAACCGGCAATGTAATTAGCATGCCGAATATTACTTGGAATGTGAATTGGAACGAAATCGCCAATAGATAAGACCATTTTACAATTTGGGCCCAAGTTAGAAGCAGAGCCTAAGGTGTAAATTATCGATAGTCCATATCTCAGAAACTATAAGAGATAATGCAATTTGGCAACCGGCAATGTAATTAGCATGCCGAATATTACTTGGAATGTGAATTGGAACGAAATCGCCAATAGATAAGACCATTTTACAATTTGGGCCCAAGTTAGTAGCAGAGCCTAAGGTGTAAATTATCGATAGTCCATATCTCGGAAACTATAAGAGATAATGCAATTTCGCAACCGGCAATGTAATTAGCATGCCGAATATCACTTGGAATGTGAATTGGGACGAAATCGCCAATAGATAAGACCATTTTACAATTTGGGCCCAAGTTAGAAGCAGAGATTAAGGTGTAAATTATCGATAGTCCATATCTCGGAAACTATAAGAGATAATGCAATTTGGCAACCGGCAATGTAATTAGCATGCCGAATATTACTTGGAATGTGAATTGGAACGAAATCGCCAAAAGATAAGACCATTTTACAATTTGGGCCCTAGTTAGAAGCAGAGCCTAAGGTGTAAATTATCGATAGTCCATATCTCGGAAACTATAAGAGATAATGCAATTTGGCAACCGGCAATGTAATTAGCATGCCGAATATTACTTGGAATGTGAATTGGAACGAAATCGCCAATAGATAATACCATTTTACAATTTGGGCCCAAGTTAGAAGCAGAGCCTAAGGTGTAAATTATCGATAGTCCACATCTCGGAAACTATAAGAGATAATGCAATTTGGCAACCGGCAATGTAATTAGCATGCCGAATATCACTTGGAATGTGAATTGGAACGAAATCGCCAATAGATAAGACCATTTTACAATTTGGGCCCAAGTTAGAAGCAGAGCCTAAGGTGTAAATTATTGATAGTCCATATCTCGGAAACTATAAGAGATAATGCAATTTCGCAACCGGCAATGTAATTAGCATGCCGAATATTACTTGGAGTGTGAATTCGAACGAAATCGCCAATAGGTAAGACCATTTTACAATTTGGGCCCAAGTTAGAAGCAGAGCCTAAGGTGTAAATTATCGATAGTCCATATCTCGGAAACTATAAGAGATAATGCAATTTGGCAACCGGCAATGTAATTAGCATGCCGAATATTACTTGGAATGTGAATTGGAACGAAATCGCCAATAGATAAGACCATTTTACAATTTGGGCCCAAGTTAGAAGCAGAGCCTAAGATGTAAATTATCGATAGTCCATATCTCGGAAACTATAAGAGATAATGCAATTTGGCAACCGGCTATGTAATTAGCATGCCGAATATTACTTGGAATGTGAATTGGAACGAAATCGCCAATAGATAAGACCATTTTACAATTTGGGCCCAAGTTAGAAGCAGAGCCTAAGGTGTAAATTATCGATAGTCCATATCTCGGAAACTATAAGAGATAATTCAATTTGGCAACCGGCAATGTAATTAGCATGCCGAATATTACTTGGAATGTGAATTGGAACGAAATCGCCAATAGATAAGACCATTTTACAATTTGGGCCCAAGTTAGAAGCAGAGCCTAAGGTGTAAATTATCGATAGTCCATATCTCGGAAACTATAAGAGATAATGCAATTTGGCAACCGGCAATGTAATTAGCATGCCGAATATTACTTGGAATGTGAATTGGAACGAAATCGCCAATAGATAAGACCATTTTACAATTTGGGCCCAAGTTAGAAGCAGAGCCTAAGGTGTAAATTATCGATAGTCAATATCTCAGAAACTATAAGAGATAATGCAATTTGGCAACCGGCAATGTAATTAGCATGCCGAATATTACTTGGAATGTGAATTGGAACGAAATCGCCAATAGATAAGACCATTTTACAATTTGGGCCCAAGTTAGTAGCAGAGCCTAAGGTGTAAATTATCGATAGTCCATATCACGGAAACTATAAGAGATAATGCAATTTCGCAACCGGCAATGTAATTAGCATGCCGAATATCACTTGGAATGTGAATTGGGACGAAATCGCCAATAGATAAGACCATTTTACAATTTGGGCCCAAGTTAGAAGCAGAGATTAAGGTGTAAATTATCGATAGTCCATATCTCGGAAACTATAAGAGATAATGCAATTTGGCAACCGGCAATGTAATTAGCATGCCGAATATTACTTGGAATGTGAATTGGAACGAAATCGCCAAAAGATAAGACCATTTTACAATTTGGGCCCTAGTTAGAAGCAGAGCCTAAGGTGTAAATTATCGATAGTCCATATCTCGGAAACTATAAGAGATAATGCAATTTGGCAACCGGCAATGTAATTAGCATGCCGAATATTACTTGGAATGTGAATTGGAACGAAATCGCCAATAGATAATACCATTTTACAATTTGGGCCCAAGTTAGAAGCAGAGCCTAAGGTGTAAATTATCGATAGTCCATATCTCGGAAACTATAAGAGATAATGCAATTTGGCAACCGGCAGTGTAATTAGCATGCCGAATATTACTTGGAATGTGAATTGGAACGAAATCGCCAATAGATAAGACCATTTTACAATTTGGGCCCAAGTTAGAAGCAGAGCCTAAGGTGTAAATTATTGATAGTCCATATCTCGGAAACTATAAGAGATAATGCAATTTCGCAACCGGCAATGTAATTAGCATGCCGAATATTACTTGGAGTGTGAATTGGAACGAAATCGCCAATAGGTAAGACCATTTTACAATTTGGGCCCAAGTTAGAAGCAGAGCCTAAGGTGTAAATTATCGATAGTCCATATCTCGGAAACTATAAGAGATAATGCAATTTGGCAACCGGCAATGTAATTAGCATGCCGAATATTACTTGGAATGTGAATTGGAACGAAATCGCCAATAGATAAGACCATTTTACAATTTGGGCCCAAGTTAGAAGCAGAGCCTAAGGTGTAAATTATCGATAGTCCATATCTCGGAAACTATAAGATATAATGCAATTTGGCAACCGGCTATGTAATTAGCATGCCGAATATTACTTGGAATGTGAATTGGAACGAAATCGCCAATAGATAAGACCATTTTACAATTTGGGCCCAAGTTAGAAGCAGAGCCTAAGGTGTAAATTATCGATAGTCCATATCTCGGAAACTATAAGAGATAATGCAATTTGGCAACCGGCAATGTAATTAGCATGCCGAATATTACTTGGAATGTGAATTGGAACGAAATCGCCAATAGATAAGACCATTTTACAATTTGGGAGCAAGTTAGAAGCAGAGCCTAAGGTGTAAATTATCGATAGTCCATATCTCGGAAACTATAAGAGATAATGCAATTTGGTAACCGGCAATGTAATTAGCATGCCGAATATTACTTGGAATGTGAACTGGAACGAAATCGCCAATAGATAAGACCATTTTACAATTTGGGCCCAAGTTAGAAGCAGAGCCTATGGTGTAAATTATCGATAGTCCTTATCTCGGAAACTATAAGAGATAATGCAATTTGGCAACCGGCAATGTAATTAGCATGCCGAATATTACGTGGAATGTGAATTGGAACGAAATCGCCAATAGATAAGACCATTTTACAATTTGGGCCCAAGTTAGAAGCAGAGCCTAAGGTGTAAATTATCGATAGTCCATATCTCAGAAACTATAAGAGATAATGCAATTTGGCAACCGGCAATGTAATTAGCATGCCGAATATTACTTGGAATGTGAATTGGAACGAAATCGCCAATAGATAAGACCATTTTACAATTTGGGCCCAAGTTAGTAGCAGAGCCTAAGGTGTAAATTATCGATAGTCCATATCTCGGAAACTATAAGAGATAATGCAATTTCGCAACCGGCAATGTAATTAGCATGCCGAATATCACTTGGAATGTGAATTGGGACGAAATCGCCAATAGATAAGACCATTTTACAATTTGGGCCCAAGTTAGAAGCAGAGATTAAGGTGTAAATTATCGATAGTCCATATCTCGGAAACTATAAGAGATAATGCAATTTGGCAACCGGCAATGTAATTAGCATGCCGAATATTACTTGGAATGTGAATTGGAACGAAATCGCCAAAAGATAAGACCATTTTACAATTTGGGCCCCAGTTAGAAGCAGAGCCTAAGGTGTAAATTATCGATAGTCCATATCTCGGAAACTATAAGAGATAATGCAATTTGGCAACCGGCAATGTAATTAGCATGCCGAATATTACTTGGAATGTGAATTGGAACGAAATCGCCAATAGATAATACCATTTTACAATTTGGGCCCAAGTTAGAAGCAGAGCCTAAGGTGTAAATTATCGATAGTCCACATCTCGGAAACTATAAGAGATAATGCAATTTGGCAACCGGCAATGTAATTAGCATGCCGAATATTACTTGGAATGTGAATTGGAACGAAATCGCCAATAGATAAGACCATTTTACAATTTGGGCCCAAGTTAGAAGCAGAGCCTAAGGTGTAAATTATTGATAGTCCATATCTCGGAAACTATAAGAGATAATGCAATTTCGCAACCGGCAATGTAATTAGCATGCCGAATATTACTTGGAGTGTGAATTCGAACGAAATCGCCAATAGGTAAGACCATTTTACAATTTGGGCCCAAGTTAGAAGCAGAGCCTAAGGTGTAAATTATCGATAGTCCATATCTCGGAAACTATAAGAGATAATGCAATTTGGCAACCGGCAATGTAATTAGCATGCCGAATATTACTTGGAATGTGAATTGGAACGAAATCGCCAATAGATAAGACCATTTTACAATTTGGGCCCAAGTTAGAAGCAGAGCCTAAGATGTAAATTATCGATAGTCCATATCTCGGAAACTATAAGAGATAATGCAATTTGGCAACCGGCTATGTAATTAGCATGCCGAATATTACTTGGAATGTGAATTGGAACGAAATCGCCAATAGATAAGACCATTTTACAATTTGGGCCCAAGTTAGAAGCAGAGCCTAAGGTGTAAATTATCGATAGTCCATATCTCGGAAACTATAAGAGATAATGCAATTTGGCAACCGGCAATGTAATTAGCATGCCGAATATTACTTGGAATGTGAATTGCAACGAAATCGCCAATAGATAAGACAATTTTACAATTTGGGCCCAAGTTAGAAGCAGAGCCTAAGGTGTAAATTATCGATAGTCCATATCTCGGAAACTATAAGAGATAATGCAATTTGGCAACCGGCAATGTAATTAGCATGCCGAATATTACTTGGAATGTGAATTGGAACGAAATCGCCAATAGATAAGACCATTTTACAATTTGGGCCCAAGTTAGAAGCAGAGCCTAAGGTGTAAATTATCGATAGTCCATATCTCGGAAACTATAAGAGATAATGCAATTTCGCAACCGGCAATGTAATTAGCATGCCGAATATCACTTGGAATGTGAATTGGGACGAAATCGCCAATAGATAAGACCATTTTACAATTTGGGCCCAAGTTAGAAGCAGAGCCTAAGGTGTAAATTATCGATAGTCCGTATCTCGGAAACTATAAGAGATAATGCAATTTGGCAACCGGCAATGTAATTAGCATGCCGAATATTACTTGGAATGTGAATTGGAACGAAATCGCCAATAGATAAGACCATTTTACAATTTGGGCCCAAGTTAGAAGCAGAGCCTAAGGTGTAAATTATCGATAGTCCATATCTCGGAAACTATAAGAGATAATGCAATTTGGCAACCGGCAATGTAATTAGCATGCCGAATATTACTTGGAATGTGAATTGCAACGAAATCGCCAATAGATAAGACAATTTTACAATTTGGGCCCAAGTTAGAAGCAGAGCCTAAGGTGTAAATTATCGATAGTCCATATCTCGGAAACTATAAGAGATAATGCAATTTGGCAACCGGCAATGTAATTAGCATGCCGAATATTACTTGGAATGTGAATTGGAACGAAATCGCCAATAGATAAGACCATTTTACAATTTGGGCCCAAGTTAGAAGCAGAGCCTAAGGTGTAAATTATCGATAGTCCATATCTCGGAAACTATAAGAGATAATGCAATTTCGCAACCGGCAATGTAATTAGCATGCCGAATATCACTTGGAATGTGAATTGGGACGAAATCGCCAATAGATAAGACCATTTTACAATTTGGGCCCAAGTTAGAAGCAGAGCCTAAGGTGTAAATTATCGATAGTCCGTATCTCGGAAACTATAAGAGATAATGCAATTTGGCAACCGGCAATGTAATTAGCATGCCGAATATTACTTGGAATGTGAATTGGAACGAAATCGCCAATAGATAAGACCATTTTACAATTTGGGCCCAAGTTAGAAGCAGAGCCTAAGGTGTAAATTATCGATAGTCCATATCTCAGAAACTATAAGAGATAATGCAATTTGGCAACCGGCAATGTAATTAGCATGCCGAATATTACTTGGAATGTGAATTGGAACGAAATCGCCAATAGATAAGACCATTTTACAATTTGGGCCCAAGTTAGAAGCAGAGCCTAAGGTGTAAATTATCGATAGTCCATATCTCAGAAACTATAAGAGATAATGCAATTTGGCAACCGGCAATGTAATTAGCATGCCGAATATTACTTTGAATGTGAATTGGAACGAAATCGCCAATAGATAAGACCATTTTACAATTTGGGCCCAAGTTAGTAGCAGAGCCTAAGGTGTAAATTATCGATAGTCCATATCTCGGAAACTATAAGAGATAATGCAATTTCGCAACCGGCAATGTAATTAGCATGCCGAATATCACTTGGAATGTGAATTGGGACGAAATCGCCAATAGATAAGACCATTTTACAATTTGGGCCCAAGTTAGAAGCAGAGATTAAGGTGTAAATTATCGATAGTCCATATCTCGGAAACTATAAGAGATAATGCAATTTGGCAACCGGCAATGTAATTAGCATGCCGAATATTACTTGGAATGTGAATTGGAACGAAATCGCCAAAAGATAAGACCATTTTACAATTTGAGCCCCAGTTAGAAGCAGAGCCTAAGGTGTAAATTATCGATAGTCCATATCTCGGAAACTATAAGAGATAATGCAATTTGGCAACCGGCAATGTAATTAGCATGCCGAATATTACTTGGAATGTGAATTGGAACGAAATCGCCAATAGATAATACCATTTTACAATTTGGGCCCAAGTTAGAAGCAGAGCCTAAGGTGTAAATTATCGATAGTCCACATCTCGGAAACTATAAGAGATAATGCAATTTGGCAACCGGCAATGTAATTAGCATGCCGAATATTACTTGGAATGTGAATTGGAACGAAATCGCCAATAGATAAGACCATTTTACAATTTGGGCCCAAGTTAGAAGCAGAGCCTAAGGTGTAAATTATTGATAGTCCATATCTCGGAAACTATAAGAGATAATGCAATTTCGCAACCGGCAATGTAATTAGCATGCCGAATATTACTTGGAGTGTGAATTCGAACGAAATCGCCAATAGGTAAGACCATTTTACAATTTGGGCCCAAGTTAGAAGCAGAGCCTAAGGTGTAAATTATCGATAGTCCATATCTCGGAAACTATAAGAGATAATGCAATTTGGCAACCGGCAATGTAATTAGCATGCCGAATATTACTTGGAATGTGAATTGGAACGAAATCGCCAATAGATAAGACCATTTTACAATTTGGGCCCAAGTTAGAAGCAGAGCCTAAGATGTAAATTATCGATAGTCCATATCTCGGAAACTATAAGAGATAATGCAATTTGGCAACCGGCTATGTAATTAGCATGCCGAATATTACTTGGAATGTGAATTGGAACGAAATCGCCAATAGATAAGACCATTTTACAATTTGGGCCCAAGTTAGAAGCAGAGCCTAAGGTGTAAATTATCGATAGTCCATATCTCGGAAACTATAAGAGATAATGCAATTTGGCAACCGGCAATGTAATTAGCATGCCGAATATTACTTGGAATGTGAATTGCAACGAAATCGCCAATAGATAAGACAATTTTACAATTTGGGCCCAAGTTAGAAGCAGAGCCTAAGGTGTAAATTATCGATAGTCCATATCTCGGAAACTATAAGAGATAATGCAATTTGGCAACCGGCAATGTAATTAGCATGCCGAATATTACTGGGAATGTGAATTGGAACGAAATCGCCAATAGATAAGACCATTTTACAATTTGGGCCCAAGTTAGAAGCAGAGCCTAAGGTGTAAATTATCGATAGTCCATATCTCGGAAACTATAAGAGATAATGCAATTTCGCAACCGGCAATGTAATTAGCATGCCGAATATCACTTGGAATGTGAATTGGGACGAAATCGCCAATAGATAAGACCATTTTACAATTTGGGCCCAAGTTAGAAGCAGAGCCTAAGGTGTAAATTATCGATAGTCCGTATCTCGGAAACTATAAGAGATAATGCAATTTGGCAACCGGCAATGTAATTAGCATGCCGAATATTACTTGGAATGTGAATTGGAACGAAATCGCCAATAGATAAGACCATTTTACAATTTGGGCCCAAGTTAGAAGCAGAGCCTAAGGTGTAAATTATCGATAGTCCATATCTCGGAAACTATAAGAGATAATGCAATTTGGCAACCGGCAATGTAATTAGCATGCCGAATATTACTTGGAATGTGAATTGGAACGAAATCGCCAATAGGTAAGACCATTTTACAATTTGGGCCCAAGTTAGAAGCAGAGCCTAAGGTGTAAATTATCGATAGTCCATATCTCGGAAACTATAAGAGATAATTCAATTTGGCAACCGGCAATGTAATTAGCATGCCGAATATTACTTGGAATGTGAATTGGAACGAAATCGCCAATAGATAAGACCATTTTACAATTTGGGCCCAAGTTAGAAGCAGAGCCTAAGGTGTAAATTATCGATAGTCCATATCTCGGAAACTATAAGAGATAATGCAATTTGGCAACCGGCAATGTAATTAGCATGCCGAATATTACTTGGAATGTGAATTGGAACGAAATCGCCAATAGATAAGACCATTTTACAATTTGGGAGCAAGTTAGAAGCAGAGCCTAAGGTGTAAATTATCGATAGTCCATATCTCGGAAACTATAAGAGATAATGCAATTTGGTAACCGGCAATGTAATTAGCATGCCGAATATTACTTGGAATGTGAATTGGAACGAAATCGCCAATAGATAAGACCATTTTACAATTTGGGCCCAAGTTAGAAGCAGAGCCTATGGTGTAAATTATCGATAGTCCTTATCTCGGAAACTATAAGAGATAATGCAATTTGGCAACCGGCAATGTAATTAGCATGCCGAATATTACTTGGAATGTGAATTGGAACGAAATCGCCAATAGATAAGACCATTTTACAATTTGGGCCCAAGTTAGAAGCAGAGCCTAAGGTGTAAATTATCGATAGTCCATATCTCGGAAACTATAAGGGATAATGCAATTTCGCAACCGGCAATGTAATTAGCATGCCGAATATCACTTGGAATGTGAATTGGGACGAAATCGCCAATAGATAAGACCATTTTACAATTTGGGCCCAAGTTAGAAGCAGAGATTAAGGTGTAAATTATCGATAGTCCATATCTCGGAAACTATAAGAGATAATGCAATTTGGCAACCGGCAATGTAATTAGCATGCCGAATATTACTTGGAATGTGAATTGGAACGAAATCGCCAAAAGATAAGACCATTTTACAATTTGGGCCCTAGTTAGAAGCAGAGCCTAAGGTGTAAATTATCGATAGTCCATATCTCGGAAACTATAAGAGATAATGCAATTTGGCAACCGGCAATGTAATTAGCATGCCGAATATTACTTGGAATGTGAATTGGAACGAAATCGCCAATAGATAATACCATTTTACAATTTGGGCCCAAGTTAGAAGCAGAGCCTAAGGTGTAAATTATCGATAGTCCATATCTCGGAAACTATAAGAGATAATGCAATTTCGCAACCGGCAATGTAATTAGCATGCCGAATATCACTTGGAATGTGAATTGGGACGAAATCGCCAATAGATAAGACCATTTTACAATTTGGGCCCAAGTTAGAAGCAGAGCCTAAGGTGTAAATTATCGATAGTCCATATCTCGGAAACTATAAGAGATAATGCAATTTGGCAACCGGCAATGTAATTAGCATGCCGAATATTACTTGGAATGTGAATTGGAACGAAATCGCCAATAGATAAGACCATTTTACAATTTGGGCCCAAGTTAGAAGCAGAGCCTAAGGTGTAAATTATCGATAGTCCATATCTCGGAAACTATAAGAGATAATGCAATTTGGCAACCGGCAATGTAATTAGCATGCCGAATATTACTTGGAATGTGAATTGGAACGAAATCGCCAATAGATAAGACCATTTTACAATTTGGGCCCAAGTTAGAAGCAGAGCCTATGGTGTAAATTATCGATAGTCCATATCTCGGAAACTATAAGAGATAATGCAATTTGGCAACCGGCAATGTAATTAGCATGCCGAATATTACTTGGAATGTGAATTGGAACGAAATCGCCAATAGATAAGACCATTTTACAATTTGTGCCCAAGTTAGAAGCAGAGCCTAAGGTGTAAATTATCGATAGTCCATATCTCGGAAACTATAAGAGATAATGCAATTTGGCAACCGGCAATGTAATTAGCATGCCGAATATTACTTGGAATGTGAATTGGAACGAAATCGCCAATAGATAAGACCATTTTACAATTTGGGCCCAAGTTAGAAGCAAAACCTCAGGTGTAAATTATCGATAGTCCATATCTCTGAAACTATAAGAGATAATGCAGTTTCGCAACCGGCAATGTAATTAGCATGCCTAATATTACTTGGAATGTGAATTGGGACGAAATCGCCAATAGATAAGGCCATTTTACAATTTGGGCCCAAGTTAGAAGCAGAGCCTAAGGTGTAAATTATCGATAGTCCATATCTCGGAAACTATAAGAGATAATGCAATTTGGCAACCGGCAATGTAATTAGCATGCCGAATATTACTTGGAATGTGAATTGGAACGAAATCGCCAATAGATAAGACCATTTTACAATTTGGGCCCAAGTTAGAAGCAGAGCCTAAGGAGTAAATTATCGATAGTCCATATCTCGGAAACTATAAGAGATAATGCAATTTTGCAACCGGCAATGTAATTAGCATGCCGAATATTACTTGGAATGTGAATTGGAACGAAATCGCCAATAGGTAAGACCATTTTACAATTTGGGCCCAAGTTAGAAGCAGAGCCTAAGGTGTAAATTATCGATAGTCCATATCTCGGAAACTATAAGAGATAATTCAATTTGGCAACCGGCAATGTAATTAGCATGCCGAATATTACTTGGAATGTGAATTGAAACGAAATCGCCAATAGATAAGACCATTTTACAATTTGGGCCCAAGTTAGAAGCAGAGCCTAAGGTGTAAATTATCGATAGTCCATATCTCGGAAACTATAAGAGATAATGCAATTTGGCAACCGGCAATGTAATTAGCATGCCGAATATTACTTGGAATGTGAATTGGAACGAAATCGCCAATAGATAAGACCATTTTACAATTTGGGCCCAAGTTAGAAGCAGAGCCTAAGGTGTAAATTATCGATAGTCCATATCTCGGAAACTATAAGAGATAATGCAATTTGGCAACCGGCAATGTAATTAGCATGCCGAATATTACTTGGAATGTGAATTGGAACGAAATCGCCAATAGATAAGACCATTTTACAATTTGGGCCCAAGTTAGAAGCAGAGCCTAAGGTGTAAATTATCGATAGTCCATATCTCTGAAACTATAAGAGATAATGCAGTTTCGCAACCGGCAATGTAATTAGCATGCCTAATATTACTTGGAATGTGAATTGGGACGAAATCGCCAATAGATAAGGCCATTTTACAATTTGGGCCCAAGTTAGAAGCAGAGCCTAAGGTGTAAATTATCGATAGCCCATATCTCGGAAACTATAAGAGATAATGCAATTTGGCAACCGGCAATGTAATTAGCATGCCGAATATTACTTGGAATGTGAATTGGAACGAAATCGCCAATAGAAAAGACCATTTTACAATTTGGGCCCAAGTTAGAAGCAGAGCCTAAGGTGTAAATTATCGATAGTCCATATCTCGGAAACTATAAGAGATAATGCAATTTGGCAACCGGCAATGTAATTAGCATGCCGAATATTACTTGGAATGTGAATTGGAACGAAATCGCCAATAGATAAGACCATTTTACAATTTGGGCCCAAGTTAGAAGCAGAGCCTAAGGTGTAAATTATCGATAGTCCATATCTCGGAAACTATAAGAGATAATGCAATTTGGCAACCGGCAATGTAATTAGCATGCCGAATATTACATGGAATGTGAACTGGAACGAAATTGCCAATAGATAAGACCATTTTACAATTTGGGCCCAAGTTAGAAGCAGAGCCTAAGGTGTAAATTATCGATAGTCCATATCTCTGAAACTATAAGAGATAATGCAATTTCGCAACCGGCAATGTAATTAGCATGCCGAATATTACTTGGAATGTGAATTGGGACGAAATCGTAAATAGATAAGACCATTTTACAATTTGGGCCCAAGTTAGAAGCAGAGCCTATGGTGTAAATTATCGATAGTCCATATCTCGGAAACTATAAGAGATAATGCAATTTGGCAAAAGGCAATGTAATTAGCATGCCGAATATTACTTGGAATGTGAATTGGAACGAAATCGCCAATAGATAAGACCATTTTACAATTTGGGCCCAAGTTAGAAGCAGAGCCTAAGGTGTAAATTATCGATAGTCCATATCTCGGAAACTATAAGAGATAATGCAATTTGGCAACCGGCAATGTAATTAGCATGCCGAATATTACTTGGAATGTGAATTGGAACGAAATCGCCAATAGATAAGACCATTTTACAATTTGGGCCCAAGTTAGAAGCAGAGCCTAAGGTGTAAATTATCGATAGTCCATATCTCGGAAACTATAAGAGATAATGCAATTTGGCAACCGGCAATGTAATTAGCATGCCGAATATTACTTGGAATGTGAACTGGAACGAAATTGCCAATAGATAAGACCATTTTACAATTTGGGCCCAAGTTAGAAGCAGAGCCTAAGGTGTAAATTATCGATAGTCCATATCTCTGAAACTATAAGAGATAATGCAATTTCGCAACCGGCAATGTAATTAGCATGCCGAATATTACTTGGAATGTGAATTGGGACGAAATCGCCGATAGATAAGGCCATTTTACAATTTGGGCCCAAGTTAGAAGCAGAGCCTAAGGTGTAAATTATCGATAGTCCATATCTCGGAAACTATAAGAGATAATGCAATTTGGCAACCGGCAATGTAATTAGCATGCCGAATATTACTTGGAATGTGAATTGGAACGAAATCGCCAATAGATAAGACCATTTTACAATTTGGGCCCAAGTTAGAAGCAGAGCCTAAGGTGTTAATTATTGATAGTCCATATCTCGGAAACTATAAGAGATAATGCAATTTCGCAACCGGCAATGTAATTAGCATGCCGAATATTACTTGGAGTGTGAATTGGAACGAAATCGCCAATAGATAAGACCATTTTACAATTTGGGCCCAAGTTAGAAGCAGAGCCTAAGGTGTAAATTATCGATAGTCCATATCTCGGAAACTATAAGAGATAATGCAATTTGGCAACCGGCAATGTAATTAGCATGCCGAATATTACTTGGAATGTGAATTGGAACGAAATCGCCAATAGATAAGACCATTTTACAATTTGGGCCCAAGTTAGAAGCAGAGCCTAAGGTGTAAATTATCGGTAGTCCATATCTCGGAAACTATTAGAGATAATGCAATTTGGCAACCGGCAATGTAATTAGCATGCCGAATATTACTTGGAATGTGAATTGGAACGAAATCGCCAATAGATAAGACCATTTTACAATTTGGGCCCAAGTTAGAAGCAGAGCCTAAGGTGTAAATTATCGATAGTCCATATCTCGGAAACTATAAGAGATAATGCAATTTGGCAACCGGCAATGTAATTAGCATGCCGAATATTACTTGGAATGTGAATTGGAACGAAATCGCCAATAGATAAGACCATTTTACAATTTGGGCCCAAGTTAGAAGCAGAGCTTAAGGTGTAAATTATCGATAGTCCATATCTCGGAAACTATAAGAGATAATGCAATTTGGCAACCGACAATGTAATTAGCATGCCGAATATTACTTGGAATGTGAACTGGAACGAAATTGCCAATAGATAAGACCATTTTACAATTTGGGCCCAATTTAGAAGCAGAGCCTAAGGTGTAAATTATCGATAGTCCATATCTCTGAAACTATAAGAGATAATGCAATTTCGCAACCGGCAATGTAATTAGCATGCCGAATATTACTTGGAATGTGAATAGGGACGAAATCGTAAATAGATAAGACCATTTTACAATTTGGGCCCAAGTTAGAAGTAGAGCCTATGGTGTAAATAATCGATAGTCCATATCTCGGAAACTATAAGAGATAATGCAATTTGGCAAAAGGCAATGTAATTAGCATGCCGAATATTACTTGGAATGTGAATTGGAACGAAATCGCCAATAGATAAGACCATTTTACAATTTGGGCCCAAGTTAGAAGCAGAGCCTAAGGTGTAAATTATCGATAGTCCATATCTCGGAAACTATAAGAGATAATGCAATTTGGCAGCCGGCAATGTAATTAGCATGCCGAATATTACTTGGAATGTGAATTGGAACGAAATCGCCAATAGATAAAACCATTTTACAATTTGGGCCCAAGTTAGAAGCAGAGCCTAAGGTGTAAATTATCGATAGTCCATATCTCGGAAACTATAAGAGATAATGCAATTTGGCAACCGGCAATGTAATTAGCATGCCGAATATTACTTGGAATGTGAACTGGAACGAAATTGCCAATAGATAAGACCATTTTACAATTTGGGCCCAAGTTAGAAGCAGAGCCTAAGGTGTAAATTATCGATAGTCCATATCTCTGAAACTATAAGAGATAATGCAATTTTGCAACCGGCAATGTAATTAGCATGCCGAATATTACTTGGAATGTGAATTGGGACGAAATCGCCAATAGATAAGGCCATTTTACAATTTGGGCCCAAGTTAGAAGCAGAGCCTAAGGTGTAAATTATCGATAGTCCATATCTCGGAAACTATAAGAGATAATGCAATTTGGCAACCGGCAATGTAATTAGCATGCCGAATATTACTTGGAATGTGAATTGGAACGAAATCGCCAATAGATAAGACCATTTTACAATTTGGGCCCAAGTTAGAAGCAGAGCCTAAGGTGTTAATTATTGATAGTCCATATCTCGGAAACTATAAGAGATAATGCAATTTCGCAACCGGCAATGTAATTAGCATGCCGAATATTACTTGGAATGTGAATTGGAACGAAATCGCCAATAGATAAGACCATTTTACAATTTGGGCCCAAGTTAGAAGCAGAGCCTAAGGTGTAAATTATCGATAGTCCATATCTCGGAAACTATAAGAGATAATGCAATTTGGCAACCGGCAATGTAATTAGCATGCCGAATATTACTTGGAATGTGAATTGGAACGAAATTGCCAATAGATAAGACCATTTTACAATTTGGGCCCAAGTTAGAAGCAGAACCTAAGGTGTAAATTATCGATAGTCCATATCTCTGAAACTATAAGAGATAATGCAATTTCGCAATCGGCAATGTAATTAGCATGCCGAATATTACTTGGAATGTGAATTGGAACGAAATCGTAAATAGATAAGACCATTTTACAATTTGGGCCCAAGTTAGAAGCAGAGCCTATGGTGTAAATT
The DNA here is from genome assembly GCF_030347505.1 of Rhynchophorus ferrugineus. NCBI lineage: Eukaryota > Metazoa > Arthropoda > Insecta > Coleoptera > Curculionidae > Rhynchophorus > Rhynchophorus ferrugineus. Next base: position 233,911 of record NW_027472825.1, read on the forward strand.
ATCGATAGTCCATATCTCGGAAACTATAAGAGATAATGCAATTTGGCAAAAGGCAATGTAATTAGCATGCCGAATATTACTTGGAATGTGAATTGGAACGAAATCGCCAATAGATAAGACCATTTTACAATTTGGGCCCAAGTTAGAAGCAGAGCCTAAGGTGTAAATTATCGATAGTCCATATCTCGGAAACTATAAGAGATAATGCAATTTGGCAACCGGCAATGTAATTAGCATGCCGAATATTACTTGGAATGTGAATTGGAACGAAATCGCCAATAGATAAGACCATTTTACAATTTGGGCCCAAGTTAGAAGCAGAGCCTAAGGTGTAAATTATCGATAGTCCATATCTCGGAAACTATAAGAGATAATGCAATTTGGCAACCGGCAATGTAATAAGCATGCCGAATATTACTTGGAATGTGAACTGGAACGAAATTGCCAATAGATAAGACCATTTTACAATTTGGGCCCAAGTTAGAAGCAGAGCCTAAGGTGTAAATTATCGATAGTCCATATCTCTGAAACTATAAGAGATAATGCAATTTCGCAACCGGCAATGTAATTAGCATGCCGAATATTACTTGGAATGTGAATTGGGACGAAATCGCCAATAGATAAGGCCATTTTACAATTTGGGCCCAAGTTAGAAGCAGAGCCTAAGGTGTAAATTATCGATAGTCCATATCTCGGAAACTATAAGAGATAATGCAATTTGGCAACCGGCAATGTAATTAGCATGCCGAATATTACTTGGAATGTGAATTGGAACGAAATCGCCAATAGATAAGACCATTTTACAATTTGGGCCCAAGTTAGAAGCAGAGCCTAAGGTGTAAATTATCGATAGTCCATATCTCGGAAACTATAAGAGATAATGCAATTTGGCAACCGGCAATGTAATTAGCATGCCGAATATTACTTGGAATGTGAATTGGAACGAAATCGCCAATAGATAAGACCATTTTACAATTTGGGCCCAAGTTAGAAGCAGAGCCTAAGGTGTAAATTATCGATAGTCCATATCTCGGAAACTATAAGAGATAATGCAATTTGGCAACCGGCAATGTAATTAGCATGCCGAATATTACTTGGAATGTGAATTGGAACGAAATCGCCAATAGATAAGACCATTTTACAATTTGGGCCCAAGTTAGAAGCAGAGCCAAAGGTGTAAATTATCGATAGTCCATATCTCGGAAACTATAAGAGATAATGCAATTTGGCAACCGGCAATGTAATTAGCATGCCGAATATTACTTGGAATGTGAATTGGAACGAAATCGCCAATAGATAAGACCATTTTACAATTTGGGCCCAAGTTAGAAGCAGAGCCTAAGGTGTAAATTATGGATAGTCCATATCTCGGAAACTATAAGAGATAATGCAATTTCGCAACCGGCAATGTAATTAGCATGCCGAATATCATTTGGAATGTGAATTGGGACGAAATCGCCAATAGATAAGACCATTTTACAATTTGGGCCCAAGTTAGAAGCAGAGCCTAAGGTGTAAATTATCGATAGTCCATATCTCGGAAACTATAAGAGATAATGCAATTTGGCAACCGGCAATGTAATTAGCATGCCGAATATTACTTGGAATGTGAATTGGAACGAAATCGCCAATAGATAAGACCATTTTACAATTTGGGCCCAAGTTAGAAGCAGAGCCTAAGGTGTAAATTATCGATAGTCCATATCTCGGAAACTATAAGAGATAATGCAATTTGGCAACCGGCAATGTAATTAGCATGCCGAATATTACTTGGAATGTGAATTGGAACGAAATCGCCAATAAATAAGACCATTTTACAATTTGGGCCCAAGTTAGAAGCAGAGCCTAAGGTGTAAATTATCGATAGTCCATATCTCGGAAACTATAAGAGATAATGCAATTTGGCAACCGGCAATGTAATTAGCATGCCGAATACTACTTGGAATGTGAATTGGAACGAAATCGCCAATAGATAAGACCATTTTACAATTTGGGCCCAAGTTAGAAGCAGAGCCTAAGGTGTAAATTATCGATAGTCCATATCTCGGAAACTATAAGAGATAATGCAATTTGGCAACCGGCAATGTAATTAGCATGCCGAATATTACTTGGAATGTGAATTGGAACGAAATCGCCAATAGATAAGACCATTTTACAATTTGGGCCCAAGTTAGAAGCAGAGCCTATGGTGTAAATTATCGATAGTCCATATCTCGGAAACTATAAGAGATAATGCAATTTGGCAACCGGCAATGTAATTAGCATGCCGAATATTACTTGGAATGTGAATTGGAACGAAATCGCCAATAGATAAGACCATTTTACAATTTGGGCCCAAGTTAGAAGCAGAGCCTAAGGTGTAAATTATCGATAGTCCATATCTCGGAAACTATAAGAGATAATGCAATTTGGCAACCGGCAATGTAATTAGCATGCCGAATATTACTTGGAATGTGAATTGGAACGAAATCGCCAATAGATAAGACCATTTTACAATTTGGGCCCAAGTTAGAAGCAGAGCCTAAGGTGTAAATTATCGATAGTCCATATCTCGGAAACTATAAGAGATAATGCAATTTGGCAACCGGCAATGTAATTAGCATGCCGAATATTACTTGGAATGTGAATTGGAACGAAATCGCCAATAGATAAGACCATTTTACAATTTGGGCCCAAGTTAGAAGCAGAGCCTAAGATGTAAATTATCGGTAGTCCATATCTCGGAAACTATAAGAGATAATGCAATTTGGCAACCGGCAATGTAATTAGCATGCCGAATATTACTTGGAATGTGAATTGGAACGAAATCGCCAATAGATAAGACCATTTTACAATTTGGGCCCAAGTTAGAAGCAGAGCCTAAGGTGTAAATTATCGATAGTCCATATCTCGGAAACTATAAGAGATAATGCAATTTGGCAACCGGCAATGTAATTAGCATGCCGAATATTACTTGGAATGTGAATTGGAACGAATTTGCCAATAGATAAGACCATTTTACAATTTGGGCCCAAGTTAGAAGCAGAGCCTAAGGTGTAAATTATCGATAGTCCATATCTCTGAAACTATAAGAGATAATGCAATTTCGCAATCGGCAATGTAATTAGCATGCCGAATATTACTTGGAATGTGAATTGGAACGAAATCGTAAATAGATAAGACCATTTTACAATTTGGGCCCAAGTTAGAAGCAGAGCCTATGGTGTAAATCATCGATAGTCCATATCTCGGAAACTATAAGAGATAATGCAATTTGGCAAAAGGCAATGTAATTAGCATGCCGAATATTACTTGGAATGTGAATTGGAACGAAATCGCCAATAGATAAGACCATTTTACAATTTGGGCCCAAGTTAGAAGCAGAGCCTAAGGTGTAAATTATCGATAGTCCATATCTCGGAAACTATAAGAGGTAATGCAATTTGGCAACCGGCAATGTAATTAGCATGCCGAATATTACTTGGAATGTGAATTGGAACGAAATCGCCAATAGATAAGACCATTTTACAATTTGGGCCCAAGTTAGAAGCAGAGCCTAAGGTGTAAATTATCGATAGTCCATATCTCGGAAACTATAAGAGATAATGCAATTTGGCAACCGGCAATGTAATTAGCATGCCGAATATTACTTGGAATGTGAATTGGAACGAAATTGCCAATAGATAAGACCATTTTACAATTTGGGCCCAAGTTAGAAGCAGAGCCTAAGGTGTAAATTATCGATAGTCCATATCTCTGAAACTATAAGAGATAATGCAATTTCGCAACCGGCAATGTAATTAGCATGCCGAATATTACTTGGAATGTGAATTGGGACGAAATCGCCAATAGATAAGGCCATTTTACAATTTGGGCCCAAGTTAGAAGCAGAGCCTAAGGTGTAAATTATCGATAGTCCATATCTCGGAAACTATAAGAGATAATGCAATTTGGCAACCGGCAATGTAATTAGCATGCCGAATATTACTTGGAATGTGAATTGGAACGAAATCGCCAATAGATAAGACCATTTTACAATTTGGGCCCAAGTTAGAAGCAGAGCCTAAGGTGTTAATTATTGATAGTCCATATCTCGGAAACTATAAGAGATAATGCAATTTCGCAACCGGCAATGTAATTAGCATGCCGAATATTACTTGGAGTGTGAATTGGAACGAAATCGCCAATAGATAAGACCATTTTACAATTTGGGCCCAAGTTAGAAGCAGAGCCTAAGGTGTAAATTATCGATAGTCCATATCTCGGAAACTATAAGAGATAATGCAATTTGGCAACCGGCAATGTAATTAGCATGCCGAATATTACTTGGAATGTGAATTGGAACGAAATCGCCAATAGATAAGACCATTTTACAATTTGGGCCCAAGTTAGAAGCAGAGCCTAAGGTGTAAATTATCGATAGTCCATATCTCGGAAACTATAAGAGATAATGCAATTTGGCAACCGGCAATGTAATTAGCATGCCGAATATTACTTGGAATGTGAATTGGAACGAAATCGCCAATAGATAAGACCATTTTACAATTTGGGCCCTAGTTAGAAGCAGAGCCAAAGGTGTAAATTATCGATAGTCCATATCTCGGAAACTATAAGAGATAATGCAATTTGGCAACCGGCAATGTAATTAGCATGCCGAATATTACTTGGAATGTGAATTGGAACGAAATCGCCAATATATAAGACCATTTTACAATTTGGGCCCAAGTTAGAAGCAGAGCCTAAGGTGTAAATTATGGATAGTCCATATCTCGGAAACTATAAGAGATAATGCAATTTCGCAACCGGCAATGTAATTAGCATGCCGAATATCACTTGGAATGTGAATTGGGACGAAATCGCCAATAGATAAGACCATTTTACAATTTGGGCCCAAGTTAGAAGCAGAGCCTAAGGTGTAAATTATCGATAGTCCATATCTCGGAAACTATAAGAGATAATGCAATTTGGCAACCGGCAATGTAATTAGCATGCCGAATATTACTTGGAATGTGAATTGGAACGAAATCGCCAATAGATAAGACCATTTTACAATTTGGGCACAAGTTAGAAGCAGAGCCTAAGGTGTAAATTATCGATAGTCCATATCTCGGAAACTATAAGAGATAATGCAATTTGGCAACCGGCAATGTAATTAGCATGCCGAATATTACTTGGAATGTGAATTGCAACGAAATCGCCAATAGATAAGACCATTTTACAATTTGGGCCCAAGTTAGAAGCAGAGCCTAAGGTGTAAATTATCGATAGTCCATATCTCGGAAACTATAAGAGATAATGCAATTTGGCAACCGGCAATGTAATTAGCATGCCGAATATTACTTGGAATGTGAATTGGAACGAAATCGCCAATAGATAAGACCATTTTACAATTTGGGCCCAAGTTAGAAGCAGAGCCTAAGGTGTAAATTATCGATAGTCCATATCTCGGAAACTATAAGAGATAATGCAATTTGGCAACCGGCAATGTAATTAGCATGCCGAATATTACTTGGAATGTGAATTGGAACGAAATCGCCAATAGATAAGACCATTTTACAATTTGGGCCCAAGTTAGAAGCAGAGCCTAAGGTGTAAATTATCGATAGTCCATATCTCGGAAACTATAAGAGATAATGCAATTTGGCAACCGGCAATGTAATTAGCATGCCGAATATTACTTGGAATGTGAATTGGAACGAAATCGCCAATAGATAAGACCATTTTACAATTTGGGCCCAAGTTAGAAGCAGAGCCTAAGGTGTAAATTATCGATAGTCCATATCTCGGAAACTATAAGAGGTAATGCAATTTGGCAACCGGCAATGTAATTAGCATGCCGAATATTACTTGGAATGTGAATTGGAACGAAATCGCCAATAGATAAGACCATTTTACAATTTGGGCCCAAGTTAGAAGCAGAGCCTAAGGTGTAAATTATCGATAGTCCATATCTCGGAAACTATAAGAGATAATGCAATTTGGCAACCGGCAATGTAATTAGCATGCCGAATATTACTTGGAATGTGAATTGGAACGAAATTGCCAATAGATAAGACCATTTTACAATTTGGGCCCAACTTAGAAGCAGAGCCTAAGGTGTAAATTATCGATAGTCCATATCTCTGAAACTATAAGAGATAATGCAATTTCGCAACCGGCAATGTAATTAGCATGCCGAATATTACTTGGAATGTGAATTGGGACGAAATCGCCAATAGATAAGGCCATTTTACAATTTGGGCCCAAGTTAGAAGCAGAGCCTAAGGTGTAAATTATCGATAGTCCATATCTCGGAAACTATAAGAGATAATGCAATTTGGCAACCGGCAATGTAATTAGCATGCCGAATATTACTTGGAATGTGAATTGGAACGAAATCGCCAATAGATAAGACCATTTTACAATTTGGGCCCAAGTTAGAAGCAGAGCCTAAGGTGTTAATTATTGATAGTCCATATCTCGGAAACTATAAGAGATAATGCAATTTCGCAACCGGCAATGTAATTAGCATGCCGAATATTACTTGGAGTGTGAATTGGAACGAAATCGCCAATAGATAAGACCATTTTACAATTTGGGCCCAAGTTAGAAGCAGAGCCTAAGGTGTAAATTATCGATAGTCCATATCTCGGAAACTATAAGAGATAATGCAATTTGGCAACCGGCAATGTAATTAGCATGCCGAATATTACTTGGAATGTGAATTGGAACGAAATCGCCAATAGATAAGACCATTTTACAATTTGGGCCCAAGTTAGAAGCAGAGCCTAAGGTGTAAATTATCGATAGTCCATATCTCGGAAACTATAAGAGATAATGCAATTTGGCAACCGGCAATGTAATTAGCATGCCGAATATTACTTGGAATGTGAATTGGAACGAAATCGCCAATAGATAAGACCATTTTACAATTTGGGCCCAAGTTAGAAGCAGAGCCAAAGGTGTAAATTATCGATAGTCCATATCTCGGAAACTATAAGAGATAATGCAATTTGGCAACCGGCAATGTAATTAGCATGCCGAATATTACTTGGAATGTGAATTGGAACGAAATCGCCAATAGATAAGACCATTTTACAATTTGGGCCCAAGTTAGAAGCAGAGCCTAAGGTGTAAATTATGGATAGTCCATATCTCGGAAACTATAAGAGATAATGCAATTTCGCAACCGGCAATGTAATTAGCATGCCGAATATCACTTGAAATGTGAATTGGGACGAAATCGCCAATAGATAAGACCATTTTACAATTTGGGCCCAAGTTAGAAGCAGAGCCTAAGGTGTAAATTATCGATAGTCCATATCTCGGAAACTATAAGAGATAATGCAATTTGGCAAACGGCAATGTAATTAGCATGCCGAATATTACTTGGAATGTGAATTGGAACGAAATCGCCAATAGATAAGACCATTTTACAATTTGGGCACAAGTTAGAAGCAGAGCCTAAGGTGTAAATTATCGATAGTCCATATCTCGGAAACTATAAGAGATAATGCAATTTGGCAACCGGCAATGTAATTAGCATGCCGAATATTACTTGGAATGTGAATTGCAACGAAATCGCCAATAGATAAGACCATTTTACAATTTGGGCCCAAGTTAGAAGCAGAGCCTAAGGTGTAAATTATCGATAGTCCATATCTCGGAAACTATAAGAGATAATGCAATTTGGCAACCGGCAATGTAATTAGCATGCCGAATATTACTTGGAATGTGAATTGGAACGAAATCGCCAATAGATAAGACCATTTTACAATTTGGGCCCAAGTTAGAAGCAGAGCCTAAGGTGTAAATTATCGATAGTCCATATCTCGGAAACTATAAGAGATAATGCAATTTGGCAACCGGCAATGTAATTAGCATGCCGAATATTACTTGGAATGTGAATTGGAACGAAATCGCCAATAGATAAGACCATTTTACAATTTGGGCCCAAGTTAGAAGCAGAGCCTAAGGTGTAAATTATCGATAGTCCATATCTCGGAAACTATAAGAGATAATGCAATTTGGCAACCGGCAATGTAATTAGCATGCCGAATATTACTTGGAATGTGAATTGGAACGAAATCGCCAATAGATAAGACCATTTTACAATTTGGGCCCAAGTTAGAAGCAGAGCCTAAGGTGTAAATTATCGGTAGTCCATATCTCGGAAACTATAAGAGATAATGCAATTTGGCAACTGGCAATGTAATTAGCATGCCGAATATTACTTGGAATGTGAATTGGAGCGAAATCGCCAATAGATAAGACCATTTTACAATTTGGGCCCAAGTTAGAAGCAGAGCCTAAGGTGTAAATTATCGATAGTCCATATCTAGGAAACTATAAGAGATAATGCAATTTGGCAACCGGCAATGTAATTAGCATGCCGAATATTACTTGGAATGTGAATTGGAACGAAATCGCCAATAGATAAGACCATTTTACAATTTGGGCCCAAGTTAGAAGCAGAGCCTAAGGTGTAAATTATCGATAGTCCATATCTCGGAAACTATAAGAGATAATGCAATTTGGCAACCGGCAATGTAATTAGCATGCCGAATATTACTTGGAATGTGAATTGGAACGAAATTGCCAATAGATAAGACCATTTTACAATTTGGGCCCAAGTTAGAAGCAGAGCCTAAGGTGTAAATTATCGATAGTCCATATCTCTGAAACTATAAGAGATAATGCAATTTCGCAACCGGCAATGTAATTAGCATGCCGAATATTACTTGGAATGTGAATTGGGACGAAATCGCCAATAGATAAGGCCATTTTACAATTTGGGCCCAAGTTAGAAGCAGAGCCTAAGGTGTAAATTATCGATAGTCCATATCTCGGAAACTATAAGAGATAATGCAATTTGGCAACCGGCAATGTAATTAGCATGCCGAATATTACTTGGAATGTGAATTGGAACGAAATCGCCAATAGATAAGACCATTTTACAATTTGGGCCCAAGTTAGAAGCAGAGCCTAAGGTGTTAATTATTGATAGTCCATATCTCGGAAACTATAAGAGATAATGCAATTTGGCAACCGGCAATGTAATTAGCATGCCGAATATTACTTGGAATGTGAATTGGAACGAAATCGCCAATAGATAAGACCATTTTACAATTTGGGCCCAAGTTAGAAGCAGAGCCTAAGGTGTAAATTATGGATAGTCCATATCTCGGAATCTATAAGAGATAATGCAATTTCGCAACCGGCAATGTAATTAGCATGCCGAATATCACTTGGAATGTGAATTGGGACGAAATCACCAATAGATAAGACCATTTTACAATTTGGGCCCAAGTTAGAAGCAGAGCCTAAGGTGTAAATTATCGATAGTCCATATCTCGGAAACTATAAGAGATAATGCAATTTGGCAACCGGCAATGTAATTAGCATGCCGAATATTACTTGGAATGTGAATTGGAACGAAATCGCCAATAGATAAGACCATTTTACAATTTGGGCACAAGTTAGAAGCAGAGCCTAAGGTGTAAATTATCGATAGTCCATATCTCGGAAACTATAAGAGATAATGCAATTTGGCAACCGGCAATGTAATTAGCATGCCGAATATTACTTGGAATGTGAATTGCAACGAAATCGCCAATAGATAAGACCATTTTACAATTTGGGCCCAAGTTAGAAGCAGAGCCTAAGGTGTAAATTATCGATAGTCCATATCTCGGAAACTATAAGAGATAATGCAATTTGGCAACCGGCAATGTAATTAGCATGCCGAATATTACTTGGAATGTGAATTGGAACGAAATCGCCAATAGATAAGACCATTTTACAATTTGGGCCCAAGTTAGAAGCAGAGCCTAAGGTGTAAATTATCGATAGTTCATATCTCGGAAACTATAAGAGATAATGCAATTTGGCAACCGGCAATGTAATTAGCATGCCGAATATTACTTGGAATGTGAATTGGAACGAAATCGCCAATAGATAAGACCATTTTACAATTTGGGCCCAAGTTAGAAGCAGAGCCTAAGGTGTAAATTATCGATAGTCCATATCTCGGAAACTATAAGAGATAATG